>NW_024344370.1:1692778-1924442 GCF_902729225.1 Pteropus medius | reverse complement strand
CAAAGAGTTAATTCTTTGAAAGTGAGGTACCTCCATATCATTTTAATCATATAGTTATGGTAAATTATGCAAGGGAATTATATATTTTTAAAAATAATTATTGAACAATTGAGGGCTTAGAGGAGAAAAATGGTCAAAAATATGTAGTTTTAAATTAGAGACATAAAGTCTGCACCCTGAACAAGCCTGATCCAGTCTGATCTCGGAAGCTAAGCAGGGTTGGGCCTGGTTAGTACTTAGATGGGAGACCGCTTAGGAAGACCAGGTGCTGTAGGCATAAAAAACAAAAAATAAGGGATTGTAAGCTGACAAGGTCCTTGCAATCTGTGAGGTCAACCATGTCTCGCCTAAAAAATAAATTAAAAATAAAATAAAATAAAATAAAAGAAAGAAAGAAAGGAAGGAAGGAAGGAAGGAAGGAAGGAAGAAGGAAGGAAGGAGCGAAGGAAGGAAGGAAGGAAGGTATGGAAGAAGAAGAAAAGAAAAGAAAGAAAAGAAAGAAAGAAAGAAAGAAAGAAAGAAAGAAAGAAAGAAAGAAAGAAAGAAAGAAAGGAAAGAAAGAAAGAAAGAAAGAAAGAAAGAAAGAAAGAAAGAAAGAAAGAAAGAAAGAAAGAAAGACATAAATCGGGGCTTTATGTCTTCCAGCACGCCAGCATTTTGATGGTGGTAGATGAGAGAGAGGTGACAACAGAACAAATGAACAAGAAAAAACAATAAATGTGTCTTTCTTAAAATGCTAGTTCTGCTCGATCTCTCAGGCCTTCTCCTTAACTTGTACCTGAGTGTCCTGAGTTGAAAATAAATCAGAAAAGGCTTTCACGAAAGCAAATGATGAATTATAAAACCTTTCTCTTCCCTGCCCTACCAGCTCTTGATCTTTTATCCTTTCTCTCCCAAATCTTTTTACTTCTTTTCAACCTTTTTGTGCTTTTATATGTTAAATGCACTTTTAAAAAATTCAACTTCTGTTATCTAAACTTTTCCACCCAACCAATTCTATTGACATTGGGTTTTTAGTGGAAGTTGAGTGATTAGAGTGCGTATTAGGAGAATATAATTTAAAGCTTCAAACTGGATAGGGCCAATACTAGCCAAAATTTAAAACAAGTTCGTTTTAAGCTCCTGGACTTTCCTTGTAGCTTTCACTTTCCATCTTTTTCTTTCTGTATATACTTAATGATCTTATTATACTCTCCTAGTTCAAAATCCTTTGGTGAAGAGTCTGATCAAATAGTCCCTAAAAGAAAGCACAGGCTTAATGACTATAATACAAAATAACTGTTAAATGAATAAATTTATACTAACATATTAAAATATGAAAAATTTCTCAGCCACACCCCCAAGGATATGCATATTAGATAAGGAACAAATCTGTAGCATTAGTAAATAAATTATTGATGGTGGAGCTTTAGGCATCAGCACAAGATCAAGTTAAGAGAGGAATTTTTGCTTTCTCAGGGTTCCTCTGTGGGCTGAGTCTCATTCGACTCTATTACAGAAAAGCTTAAAGCAGTTCATGGCAGATAAAAAGCACTCAGTAAGTCTTAGTTTCCTTCCTTTCTACCATGGAATCACAATTCTGATGGCTGTATCTCTCGTGAAGCGGCTGCCTTAACTATACCTACTGGTCAGAAGAGTCCAAAGTTTGTTAAATGACCTTCCTTTGTACCAAAAAAGATCTAAGAAGCCATTAGAATGTATCAACAAAACAATTACTGGATGGAAGAATGTGTATATTTTTACATTTATCCTTTTCCAGACCGATGATGGAAAAACAGGTGGATGAAACATCTGTTTTAAACAGAGGTATGCTGCCAGAAAGAAGCTATCTAAATGTCAGCTTTGGCTTTTCTCTTCTCTTATCAGCAGTGTCCTAAAACTATAGGGGCAAGCGCAGTGCTCAGAAAACCACAAGGAAGGAAATCAAGAGTAAAATGCTCTCCCTATTAGAGGTACAGATAAATGAAGAAACCAAATTCTGTTTTTCAGGCATAACATTGACACCACTAAGCCAGGCCTCGGGTACCACGGTGTGGTGAAGCCAGGTATTACAGACAGAACACAGATATCATGTAAAAGGAGGAGGAAGAGCTGGAGGTTTGAGATGGTGGACGATTCTCTCTTGGAGACTTTGCTGGACAAAAGCTATGGACTCTTATTTACTGACCTAGATGCTACTCATCTACGTCTTTAACATGGATTTGATCATTTTCTCCAAGAGTAATCCCTCAGAAGGGTAAGTTGTTTTAAGAGAGTCAAAAAGGATAGGAACATTTGGTAATTTGGTGGGAGAGAAATTTGTTATTTAAACTACTTGATCAAAAGCTAATTCTGTTGCTCAGGTATTAGAAAAATGAATATGTATCCACGATATGTATTTTTAATATAGTTTAGCTATTTAACAAAATGATAGGTTAAAGATAGAGTGATATTATGCTAGAATAAATGTCGATTTGATGTTTAATTGGAAAAACATTAAATTCAACTTTTGTATGTGATTTTATTTTCTATTGTTTATCGTAAAAGCTATCATCTCATTTCTGTTTAATTTAAAAATGATACTGTTGAGTTTTAAAAGTTTTGCATTCCTCAATTTAAGTAAAACACCTGTAAATATATGGATTTACCAGACAGAAAATAGATGGTTACTTAGTTTTACAAGAGGATTTGAAATGGGAGTCAGTGAAATTATAAGATTTTCCTTTTACCTACTAATTAATAAAACTCTCATCTCTCACTCGGGCACAAAATCATTGCATAAAATGTGGTATATTTGTTTATATATTAAAGAAGTATTTGATTTTTAAGATACATAGAAATATGTGATTAGGATAAGGCTTATCTTAACCATGGTTCTATTGTCTATATATTTATAAATTGACAAGAATTTATTTTTTTATTTTTTCTACGAAAAAGAGTTTACATCCTTCTCTGCTTACAAAAGAAATGTATACTTAATTTAAAATTTCCAATGTTATAAACATGATATAAAGGTCTCTTATAATCTCAACGTCTAGAAACATCCTCCATGATTTTTAAATATATGTATATTTTTTTCTTTTATAAAATATGGGATCAAGTTGTGTTCAACATATAGAATATACATCATTACTTTGTCTTGGTCTTCATTTCAATGTTTTCCATTGCTGTATAATACTGTATTCCACAGCATGGATAAATCATAATTATTTTACCTTTTGCCGTTGAAAACAAATAGAAAGTCAAAAGAACTTTGGTGCTTACCTTCCACAGTGCTAATATGAGCAGCATTAAAAGCAATAATCCAGCAAATGCACTTAACAAGATAACCCATAATGGTACTCTGCCTGGTAGCCCATCTTTGGATATTTGAATAGCAAGCTGAAAATTATTAAACAGGATGATAACATTAATAAATATCTATTAGAACTTCTGGCACATCGAGTTCTTACAGGTTATAATTTTCTGTCATACAGTGGTTTTAACCTCATTCTTACATATAGAAACAACATTGAGTTTATATTTACAAAATGCCCTTTGTCTATTCTAAATTTCTAACCATGTTGAATTTATTATTACCCCCAAATTATAATCTTATTCTTCATAAATTTATAAAGAATAAATTAATCTCAAGTACGTAGATAAATAAATTTTTGCAAATATATTCACCCCCATGTGATTTTCATTATATCATACTGTCTCTTCTGATTGACTTACTCTTAGTCAGAACTTACAAATTATGTCTTAAAGTCAGTAAACATATGCATATAGTCTATGCATTGTATGCCTATGTATTTAAAGGTGAATATTTATCTGAGGTCATTGACATTATAATTATTGAAATAAGTAATAATTTGAAATGAGAAATTTTGAAACAACAACTAAACATTAGGTAGACTTTACATAGAATTTTATGACTCAATATCCACATGGGATATTTAAACTCTTCCATAAGAAGAGTTATCTATAACAAGTATTTTGGCCTTATTTTGTAATGTAAGAAGAGGAAAAAACTCAAACCTTATTTTTACCAAGAACTCAAGCATAAATTTGTATTCGGAAATAATATTTCATTTTTATTTCACATTTCTCAAAGACTAAATGAAGAAAACTTTAAAAAATTTACATGTATTCCTGGGTAATATAAAGACACTTTCTATAAAGAAATTATTTTTTAAATCTGCTCTGCAGATGTCGACTGAATTTTAAAATGCCAGTTTTTAAGGAGGAAAATTACAAATGCATTATTTGTTATCAAGGTGAAAGTAAAAACATCAATTTACTGTGATAGTTAGAAGCAATAAAGTCAAATATGGCATGTTAACTGTAAATATCATTGTTTTTTCCCCCTAGTCTCTCATAAAGAAGAATGAGACTGAAATCACACTTGAGGCTAATAAAGTGTAATCTGAAGCAAAAAGTGTCTGTCACTAACTGTGAGCAGTACTAGTCACTGCTTTAAGGACTATCAGCAATTATAAAACATTATGTCACAAAATGCAGAGTGAAACATATAGTGTTTTCAAAACTTAGAGTTGTACTTGCCTGCCTTTTTTGATTGCCTGTACTTAAAACCAGAGATGCATTTTCACTCTGAAGTTCTGCCTTCACAGTAAGATTAAAGCTGGAAAAATGTGCCTGAAAAGCAAACAGGATTTATTTTCATATGCTAATCACAATGCAAGCTAGTCACCTTTGAGTAGTGCAATTTTTAAAAGTAAGATTTTTGGGAGAGATTAAAAACATGGGTTTGGTTAACATCCAAATGGAAGTGGTATTAGCAAACAATGGTCATGTACCTACTTTACTTCTCTGTACTCAATTCTCATTTAGATCCTTGTTACAGAAAAATTTTCTAAATAATTTCTATTCAGATTTATCCTTAGCAAAAACAACTCTCAAATTTTGTCCACCTTTTGTGTAGCTAGGTGTGAAATAGCTACACTTTGATAATGAGGTTTATATAGGCGTTTGTTTAGGCTTAAACATGAAATTGCTAATATTCAACAATTTGTGACTTACAAAAAATAGCAACTTAATACAATCAAATCTAAAAATGGAAATTTCATATAATTAACCAAATATTTCTAAGAGAGAAACAAATAATACAAAATACAATGGATTAAGTTCTAAAGTAGTTTGTTTTCAGATGGATTTAATTTTATTAAGAGTTAGAGAATGTCCTCCAAAAATATATATGATACATAAATGTATAAATCTATTTATATAGATATAGCAGATAGATAGATAGATAGATAGATAGATAGATAGATAGATAGATAGATGATAGATAGATAGTCTGATCTAATATAGCGAGTCCATAATATAGGTTAGTTCTATTCTCTGTCAATGGTGTCAAGAATTGTCTTTCTATAATTCTTTGTCCCTTAACTGAGTTCTAAAGTATTAAGATAAGTGCAAACTTTGGTATTTAATGGATGTTTACCTCTTGAGGTGCAAAGAAAAAGAATAAGAAAGACTGGAAATAAGTACATATCTGGAAGGGGACCTTGAAGGCAATTTAGTAACAGACAAGGAAAATGAAACCCAAATAGCTGATTAAGTAGAGCTGGGCTTGCACCACATTTTTTAAGACTTCCAACCTTGTATTCTTCCTGCAGAAGCACTCTGCTTTGCATATACTAAGAAATGAACAAGCATTTGTTAACGTAATCAATAATTTCAGAGAACAATGCAATCACTTACTTTTATAAAAGTTGGTTTCCATAAGATAAGTGAAACATTCACTTGGCTCATGTCAGAAGGAATCAGATTACATGTGATAGTAGCAAATTTACATGAGCTGCAGTCCTGTTTAAATATCCAGAGGTATATATTAGGATTTTTGACATTTGATAAGAGATAATATTTTAAAATAATCTACAAAGTAGTTATTTTTATATTAATATTAAATTTATTCCCTTGGAAAGTATGAGGTAAAATTAGTCTTGGTTATCTGAATTTACCAGAATTGTGCCTCGTTTGAGATCTTCAGATTTGAATATAATCGTTTTCTTCTTAGAGTTGATACCAAGAGGATCCTGAAGGCTACTGGGTCTGCAGTTTGCATTCTAAGAAATGAAGATATTTCTTTTATCAGACAATGTGAGATGTCAGAGGAAAGAATGATTTGGTGTGATAACATGAAGACTCTGTGAACAACAGTCACTGACATATAAGATCCATCTTTACAAGTGTGCAATGTGGAGGAAGCTATTCCAACCTTAGACATCTACCTCCAGGTAGTAATTACTATTATCGAGCTACTTTTGAATTGTAGTGGATAGCAATGAGGTTGTTATGGAAAAAGGAAGGTTACTAGTAGAACTTACTATTACATAAATAATAAACTCACTAATTTGTCATTTTCATCAAACAAGTTTGAAAACTGCCGTAATACAGAAAGCAAAAAATTAAAAATTCTACTGTGGAAAAAAAGGGTAAATGTTTGTTATTCAATATGATAGCTCATATGATGATTTATGAGAAAAAAAGGAGAGTGACTTTCATTTGTATTATATGTTTACCCAGTAATAATTTCGGAGTCTCTGTACACCAAGGGAAAGACACTTAGTCTATGTGGGAGGAAGATGTAAGTATGCAGCCCTATAGGTGTTAAAATGCCACATTTATAAGCTAGTTGGTTCTTGGATTGTTTCTCTAGGCTTAATCTAGTAAACCTTTTGCTTCCCCAGGACTCTTTACATCCTTGATAAAAGGTAATAAGAATGAAGGTTCATAAGTAGTAGGAAAAGTACAATTTTATTCTTTCTAGATTTTCACAAACCTCCTTTTTTGGATTAGTGAGAAATGCTTGAGGTTTATTTTTTCCTTGCCTTTAGAAAAACATTTAGATATAAAAAGCCAACTACCACTGTTGCTATTTCTTGATTTCTGATAATACTTTAAATTAAAGAAAAACCCTGAACGGAAGACATTGTGGTTTTCCATGTTTGAGAGACTGAATCATAACAATTACTACCATATAGACTCATCCAATGCTATAAATACTAAGGGGGTGCAATACTGCTGTCGTTTTATATTTATGCTATTGCTATAAGTGAGTAAATAGTGTCGTCCTGGTTTATGTGCGACTTCGTTTGCTTAGGAGCAATTAAAAAGTCTCTTCCTAGAGTCGTTTGATCATCTCAAACAAATGAAAGGTATAACAAACATTTCAAGCGTAAGTCAAAAATTAGTTATCGAAAATCTACTCTAATAGATTGAATAGTGACCCCCAAAAGATATGCCCACGTCCTAACACCTGGAACCTATGACCAGGACCTCTTTGGAAATAGGATCTTTGTTGATTTAATTAAATTAAAGATCTCCAGATGAAATCATTCTGGATATAGGGTGTACTTTAAATCCACTGATGAGCATACTTATAAGACAGAAAAGAAGCCACAGAAACACAAGAAAGATGGTCCTGTGAAGACATCAGCAGAAACTGGAGTTCTGCTGCCACAAGCTAAGGAACACCAAGGGTTGACAGCAGCCACAAGAAGCTAGGAGGGAGGCATGTTAGGGATCCTCCTTTCAAGCCTCCAGAGGGAACTGACATTGTTGACACCTTGATTTTAGACTTTCGGCTCCCAGAACTGTGAGAAAATAAATTTCTATTGTGTTTAGCCACCCAATTTGGACTAATTTGTTACCAGCTGTAGGGAACTGATGCTTCTACTGAATAACGAGTGGACGTTATTATTACTTTAAAATTTTTCTTAATGCCTCTCTATGTTACTTTGGTAAAGCTCTTTATCACAAGTGGTATGCAGAACAGAAGGCTTTAAATACACACTGAAAAAGATAACAGTGATGACATAATTCCAGGGTACCATGACTTACATCAGAAGATGACCATCCACTTGGGTACAGCACAGGATAACCATCTGATGTCAAGTTGGGAAATGAAATTGACAGCTTAAGTTCTGGCATTGGAAAATGTCCACTTTTTCTAATCTACAGAAAAACAATTGAAATGTAATCATTTCTTCCTCTTTCAATAGCATCCTTTCCATCTTGTAGGACATACAGTTCCTAACAGCTCAGTTGTGTAATATTTTGAATCCCAAAATAAGGATGTTCAATGATCATGTGCATCAGCCACAATCATATATTGTTCCTTTATCTTCCACCCACTCCCAATATAGGACTGAGATTCAAGGAAAGTCAGAATTAAAAAAATTTTTTTCTTTGTCAATTTACCATGCTCATCATCATCCTTAACAATATCTCAGTCTTTCAGGAGGTGCAAAGGAGGGAGAACATTTACCTGATGCACTCAGAACAAGTGAGCATATTTTTGTTTGCCTCAACCCAGTCTGCTTTAACTCTCTAAGCCCACAAATGATTTCTCACCCCGGCCTGATAGCATATGCCAACACTGTACAGGGAAACCAGATTTCCATTTGCTTCTATTTACAATTCTATCCCCAGCTAAGGTTATTATGTCACTGGCTGTTGATAATTCAGTCTGATAAGAGTCAGGTTAACTAACTTCCATCTCAATCCCCATCTGTTTTTATCCACTCACCTAAAATTCTCACTCAGTATCACTTTATGTCACCAATGGTGAGTCTTTCCTGATCTTAGTCAGAAATCATGTGTTCTGTAATTAACATTTATTTTTTTTCTTATACAGACAATGTTCCTCATAGAAACAGTGGAAAATATTAAAAATAAACCAAAAATAAGTTTCCTAGAATTCTGCTACATTGGTAAAATTTTAGTGCACAAGTTACCTATCTTTATCATTTGAATATATGCATATCTCATAAAGTTAATATTATAAAATACAAAACTTGGTGTCTCATTTGCAAAATTTATTATGTCATGGCATTTTCCTGTAAATTTAGAGATTTGGGGATATGACTTTGATTAACCATTTAATAACAACCACAACATCAATATTTATTACTGGTTATGTTCCAGACATTGTTAATTTTTTTGCTTACATTATTGCTTTACCCTGCTAACAGCCCTAGGAGGTAGATTCTCTTATTATTCCTGTTTTATCTATGAGGAAACAAGGTTAGAATGAGAATAAAGAACTTCCAAGATCACAGAGTTGGTAAATAATAGAATTAGGATTTTTTTTCATAATGGGCCCTCTGAACTATTACAATAGCTGTCTTTCTATTGAATAACTATATCACAATTTATTTAAGCAATTTCATGTTGTTAAGCATTTAGATTTTGCCCAGGTTTTAATTTTTAAACTACTATAAATAACATTGTTAAGAACATCTCTGAACATATATCTTTGTATCACCAATAATTTTCTGTGGTAAATTTCTAGCAGTAAAGTTACTGGGTCTCACCAAAAAGAAGTTTATATTTTAAAAAGTTCCATTACTCTAATTTTAGATTTTACGCCACCAAAATAATCAGATATATAAAATATTTATGTTCAGGGGTATTATTAACAATGTTATTTATTTCAATATTATTTATAATATTTTGGGAGTACCTGTTTCAAGTCTGGACTCTGATAAGTGACAATACATGAAGATCTACAACATTCAAAGTCCTTTCCTTTATACCTTCTTTCCTTCCTCCCCTCCTTTCCTCCTCTCCCCTCTCTCCCTTCTTTCTTTACTTTCTCGTGTTTGCTGAATTTTCTAATCCAGACAAGTGAATGGGGCTAGAAAAACCTGGTAGTCTGAATTCCAAAAATCTATCTCAGTAGTAGAGTGAGCGGCATTTATGCTAATTTCCAGGGTACAGATTGTCACAGGAATTTCAGCAAAAGGCACAAATAAAAACAATGAAATACATCTTTAGAGTATATATTTATTTTACTTTGTAAGAGAACTTCCGTTTTACTTTTGGCAATTCCCAAAGGAGTTGAGACCATTTCACCTATAATAATTTTGCATTATTTCATACTTTTGAATATATATTTAAATCCATCAGTTGAACTGGACCCTCTTTTACTTGAGAAATATTAACTTGAGACTGTCAGTAGGCATTACCTAAAATGAAAGTCTGGCTCAATTCCATAGTTGTTTGTTACAGTGGGTAGGAAAAGTTCATTATGTATGAATCCAAAAGAATAATGTTGTGATGAAAAACATTACTTAAGGAGGTGGTAGTGGGAACATAAGTTATAGTGTAATACATATAAAAGGTAGTGATGATCAGGAGATACAAATTGACTTGTTGAGTAAAGGAAGATATTACCGAGACAATTTTAAATAATTGATTTCTGAAATAGTCATAATTATTTTTTAAAAAACTGCTTTTCTCCGTCGTACTGAAAAATAATGTATATAAAGTCTACAGGTTTATAGGTAATATCTATTTGGTTCCATAGATAATTTTTTCTAGGAAATCATTCAAATTAATTGTGTCTTATTGTGAGGAAATTAAAGAGCTAGGTCTTTAAAATTGCTTCAAATATAATTATCAATTTAAATAAAATTATTTCAAAATAGTGAAATTATAAAGAAAAATATGCTGGAATTTAGAGCTAACTATTGAACCAAGATGTTTCTACATGTCTGTTAATACTTTAATTTATAAATTTATAAATAACTCCTTATAGTAGTTATTTATAGGTAATTTCTTACCAAGTAGAAGATATTAATTTCATTTCCAATGTCCTCAGTAGAATTAATAACTTCAGGAACTGTCTCATTAGCTGCAATTGAAATATGGTGTTCACTTGCAGAGCTTAAAAGAATCGGAAAAAGAAAACAAAACACAATAAAATTTAACTTTTATTTGGCCTCGTTCTTTTTCTTTCTTCATACCAGGTTACTCCATAAAAAGTAGTTATAGATATTTCAAATCAGAGGCAAATTCTTGTACTCTGATACCTAAAATTAACTTTGAGGAAGATGAGAAGGATTACACATTTTGTTCAATAGTCACTGACACTTATATGGCCTTAAAATGCTGAAATATGTTTAGGATTTTTAAAAAAATTTCATTGCTATCAAGTGAAAAGTTTCCATGAATTCACTAATATCGCTTACATTTAGTGAATAGTCAGCTAAAACTTGGATTTTTAGTAGTGCTAAATTAGATAAATTTTTAAAAATAGTTACCTTTTCACTGTTTCAAGTTCTATATTTACGGCTAAACTTAAACATTCAATCTTTTCTATACAACTTCTTGTTCTTTAGACGAACTTGGTAGAATGAAATATAATATAAACACACTTTTAAGCAGCACTTCGGTTAAGAAAAGGCGATAAAAAAATATTTGTAAGTATTTTCCAAATTTGATTTTAAATAAACGAAAAATCATGGGAAAAGTCAGAATACTAAGAGAAGTGGATACAGCAAAACAGAAAATAGCCAGAAGAATTTAAAGGCTAAGAAATATAAGCAAAATCTATGTATATATCCTATAATCTTCTCATTTTTGTAATCTGTTATAAGTAAAAGGAAAATGCTATATAAAATGAATTAATAAAATGATAAGACAAATTTAGACTAAACTTGACACTGATTCTTATACTTTTTATATACATTGCACATATTAATTAAGCCAAAGCTTGGAGTCCTGCTTAAACAAAGGAATTTATAGTGGGAAAGTTTGCCAACATAGTTGGCGTTTAGAGAGATTGGAAGTTTTTAGGAGAAAGAATGATTTATGAAAACTGGAAGAAATAAACAGCTCTTATCAATGACAAATTATTTAATTTTGTATGTCCGGAATGGACAGGCTAATCAGATCCCACACAATGAAAAGAAAAGCCAAGAGATATGTTGGTGACCTCTAAGAACATTGCCTTTTGTGAAGGCCTTCTGGGTCTTCAGCTTTCACTTAGGATTTGACTGGACTGCTAATGCAATTCTGTATTATTAGCACCTCACATTTTAGATAATTTAGTGTGCTGGTTTTCAAATTTTAGAAGGCTTATTTAACATAGATTTCTGGGCCCCACCCTGAGAGTTTCTGATTAGTAGATATGAGGTAAGGCCTAAGAATTGGTCTCTCTAGTTCATAGGTGAATCTCGATGCCCTTGGCTGGGGATCAGAGACCACACTTTGAGAACCCTTCGGTTAGTAGAAAGGCATCAACATAAAAATGCAGTTCCCTCCTACCTGTAAAACTGTAGTCCAACTTCATATTTTACTGGGATAGAGATGTTTACTTCATTATCAGAAAGAGTTTCGAGAGGTTCATCACTGTCACTAGAAAATACATGGCACATATGGACAAATCATTAAACCATTGACTAGAGATATTTTTGAGCATTTGAAAGAGAAGCTTAAGTTGGCAAATAAACAAAAACACAAAAGAGTAGAACTCTTGATTTTTTAATTGGGGTGGAGAGGGAGGTCAGAGCTTGGTATTGTTAAAAGTTCCCAAGTTGATTCTGAAGCACAGCTAACTTGATTTAGTCTCAAGTCTCTCAAAATTCCATGAGGATAAGGATAAGAATCCTTGGGTCAATTCTTAAATACACAGATTATTGGGCTTTTCTCCTAGGAATATAAATTGAGCCCAGGACTTTTGTATTTTTAACAGGTGATTCTTATTTATTTATCACAGGTGAGTACCTTATAAAAAGATGGAAGTAGGGTGACACAACTGAGCAAATCTAAAATCTATCTTCAGTTTAATAATGGTCTTTCCGTTCTAAGTACTTGATGCTGGTATTATTTATTAAGCATTTATTTATTCCTCCAATTTTAGTTATCATTTCAATTATATATTATGTAAGCACATGCATATATGTGTATACACACATATACACATGCACATATCTCAAAATCTCCTGCATCAAAAAGCATCTAAGAATGATAGAACAGAGTTCATGAGATTGTTTTTGCACACTGACACACTTTGGGCAAGTTATTTACTCTCTGTGCCTTGGTTTCCTCACCTATAAAATGGGGACTTTATTTAAATAATAAATGATGAGTGGTAGACGTAAAGTGCTTAACATAGTGCCTAGGACATAGGAAATATTTAATAGATGTTAGCTTTCATTATTGTTATTACACACAAATGACTGAAGCACTTATCTAGTATTTTATCTCACAGAATGGCCAATGTGTACATTTTAATGTCTATGCTTTGTTCTCAAGTGTATTAAGAGGCTTTGTCTGAGCCTCTGAGCCTTGGGGCAGTGAAAGTAGCCCCCTGCCTTTGGTTACAGATTATTTGTGTGAATCGGTTTTTGTTATGAATGGTTCCCTTCTTTCTCACCCATTTTACACTGTAGCCAAATTAATCTTCCTAAAAAGCAGCACTCTACCTACGACTTCATATCTCAAAAACTTTTCTGGCTCCTCATGGCCTGTTCAACCGAGAAAAAATTGTTTCATTTCTGACATTCAATACTTGCCATAACATGGTAAAATGTATACTTCCTCTTTACCTTCCATAACTACTTTATTACGTATTCTCTATATCTTAGCTAAAACAGATTACTCAATATTCCTCCCAATAGATCTAGTGGTCTACATTTGAATTTTGCTCATACTGTATTTTTGCCTAAAACATTCCACCTAACTTTATCTACTGACTCCTCTGTGAACTGCTACCCATCCATTATAGACCTTCTCAATTATAATCTCCCTTTATAAAGCTATCTTGGGTTCTCACTGCCAAGTAGGTATAATTTCACCTTCCATTAAGTCTCTGACATAAGACTTGTATTTCTCTAATGAATTTTCCTTATTCTACCCTGAATTACAAGAATTTATATATTTGTCTCAGCCGTCTACTGTAGTATTCACCCCACAAAGAGGTTCATATCTTTATTCATTTACATATTGCCTATAGTGACTAATTTACTATCTTGTCCATAGTAGATTTCAAATAAATATTTGTTTGTTGAATTGAATTGAGCATATGAAATTAATCTATTTATTAATTGATTATCTTATTTATTCATTTACTCTACATTTATTTAGGTGATTATTAGATGCTAGGCATATGGCAGTTACTTGAGAATAAAGCAATGAAAAAGCTATATCTCAGAGAGCTTATGTTCCATAGAATAATTATACTTAGAAGAAAGTAAAGCCACTATTTTAATTTATTAGCTTTATGCTATTTTTAGTGTATGTATTGGATGTTATCTTTCAGAAGCTTTGATTTATTTGGATACAATTGATTAAATTACAAAAAAGATATCATAAAGCTTAGTCTGCCTGATGATTCAGTTGACCTTGATGGGCTGCTAGTAAAAATTTTTAAATTAGCTTTTAAAATTTTAAATGAATTTAAATGCAGTTTGTCAGATATAAGTGATGAGTGATTAAAACATGTTCTACAGCTCATAGAACCAATGATTTAATCCAGTTAGATGTATTATATCTATTAAATGAAAAATTCTTTAATTATTCATAAGGGTGTTTCTGTGAAGCAAAGTGGTTCATTATCTTCTACTGATACGAAAAAAACAAAAACAAAAACCTGTAAGAAGCTTTCAGTGAATCTACAAAGAAAAATATTCAAAATATATGAAAGAAATTATATATATTCATACACATGCACTCATGCATACATATAAACAAACCTTGTTGCACTTAAATGAATAGTCACATTCTCCATGAGATAGGATGTGTTAAACTGAAATAATATTTTGAAAGTTACCTATGAAATAAAAATATACATCTTTAGTTTAGTACCAGATAAAGAAAACATTTACTTTGATTAATGTATTCAGTTACATAAATGATATTATCTAAACTCAAATTATGACATTATTTAAGAAAATTGTAAAATAAAAACATCTCAAAAATAGAATAAGATATGATGTATACATATTTTTCAAAGTGAAATGTAATATTCTTTGAATATTAATATTAAATTTAAATATTTTATTCAAATTATATTAATAAAATAATTTATACTAACCATAAATCATTACCATGAAGATACATCTATTTATTTTATTATATTACCATACTCAGCAAGATCACAATCATAAATAATATAATTATAAAATGATCAAAAATAAAGCCTCTTTAATATAAATCTTCAAATATCAGCAACTATCTATAAATATTCATTATAAAATAGAGGAAAACATACTTGGTTCCATTAATTTGATAGTATAAAAGTTTGGACCTTTAAGGAATAACAACAAAAAATAAAACAAAAGACTTTGCTATTTAGAATAAAGTGAATTATAATAACAAAAAGGTAAGGAATTTGCCTACAAAAGTCTGCACAGTTAAAATAATACCTAAGAAAAACTGGCAAATCTTTTTGTTATACTGACTTACTTTTGTGAAATTATGCCTGAGCGAATGTATGAATTATACAATGCGTGACACTTCCTCATAAATACCAATAGGCAGACCAAAAACTCGATTGTTTTTTTGAAGACATTTGTCAATAGCAGAGTTCTAGTTTAAGAATCCTTATAATAATATTTATAAAACTGTATTTCACATTCTGAAAACTAATCTTGGTTTGTGCTAAATTTGGAATTTGGACAGCAAAATACACAGTCCAAAATGCACAATTAATAAAAACTAACTAAAATTTTATCTTTGTAATTAAGTACTAGAGTTTGATATTTGATACTTAAAGCTCTTTTAATCAATTTAGGCTTCGTTCACAAAAAGGATAACTAGAATTCATGGGTCATGAGATTTGCATGGTTATGCTATATTATGTGCAGTTTTTTGGGGGTGGCATTTTCTTCTCCCACATATATCTTGAGTTACATTAAAAAAATTTCTTCTAAAAATCTATAGCTCTGTAGTTTTCTTCTTGCTTTGAAATGGCAATCACAATTCTAATTGAAGCTTTAATGGGTGGGCTTGAACTACAAGATACAAAGGGTCAAATTGCCAGTCTCTCAATGCACTCTGTTTTTCCTACTTTCCTCAGCCCCATGACTGGCCTGGACATATATAAGTCTTAGCATTCCTAATGAATCTTCAGACCTAGGGAAGATATGAGCAGAGTAGTAGGGCTGAAGAAGCTGTCTATTGCATGTTGACCTAATCGTGAAATGCTTAAATCATAAATCTAGATCTTGAAGCCAAAGTATATTTCAAGTGAAAAGCCCATGTAAAAATTACTTGAAAATTATTCAGATTATCTTCTTATCTCTCTATTGATGACATGAGACATTTTGATTTAGGCTGTTACCCTAAGCAGGAAGGAATTGCCAAAGAAAGGAAGATATGGTTAATAAATGATTAAGATTGTAATTAATGTCTCTAATGGCTGAAATATAATATAAAGTATGTCATTATTTGTTGAGAAATGGAGATAATTCCATGGTTAAAGTGGTCAAAGGAAGAAGTAGACAGGAATTGACACTCCTTATTTCCATGTCAAATTAGAGGACTTATGAGTGTACTTTCTCAAATGTGATGTATGTTTTATAAATTTGTAGAGAAGAAATGCAATTTCACAGTATATTTTATTTGAGATAGTCAAGAAATAGACTTCATGATGAGGTTTCAAAAGTAAATTGGTCTATCTAGCTAGTTCCATAAATTAAAATGCACATAGAAGAAATTTATTGAATTTGATGATAATTATTGTTATTCATAGTTTCCAGGAAAACTAGTAACCATGCCACGTGCATTAGGGGAAAGGTCTTTTTGAATTCTCATTTGCAAAAAGAAGAGCTAAAAGATTTCATTATAGATTTCTGACTCGGCCATTTCCAGATATCCAACCCAGTTATCATCATTTTAGGATGTGCATTAAAGATGGCAGAGATCTATTTTGAAGTCTTATGTTATAAAACATTATAACATGAGAAAGAATAACTAGCGGAAGTAGCAGTTCTCTTTTTTTTGTTTAAGTCTAAATCAAGTAAGTAACATATTTTCTTATCTGAATCATTTTGATTACTTAAATATTTCCTTCAACTCAATAGTAAATAGAGGAGCAAATATTTATACCGTAAAGCAACCTTCAATGAAATATATGCTAATATCTTGTTCATCATTGTGTGAGATAATTATTCTCTTCTTTTAGGGAAATAAATACTGTTTTTAAAAAGAGATGAAAGTGTTCTCATCACTTCTATTCAACTACTACTAGGAGGTTCTAGCTCAGGCAGTTAGATAAGAAAAAGAAATAAAAGGCATTGGATTGGAAAGGATGCTTCTATTTGCAAATGACATAATCTTATATCTAGAATATCCTAAGGAATCAAAGCATCAAAAAGAATAAGATGCTTAGAAATAAATTTAACAAAGGAAATGCAAAACTTGTATTCTGAAAAGTATAAAACACTTTTGAAAGTTATTTGAAGATCTAAATAAATGGAAAGACATTCAATTGTCATAGATCTCAAGGCTTAATATTTTTAAGATGGTAATATTCCCCAAATTGATGTACAGTTTCAGTGTAGTCCTTATCAAACTCCAAGCTGGTATTTATTTTTTAACAGAAAATAATAAGCTTATCCTAAAATATAAGTAGAAATGCAAGGGACTTGGAATAGCCAAACAATGTTGGAAAAGAAAACATAGTTGGAAGACTTAAACATTTCCTGATTTCAAAACTTATAACAAAGCTACAGTAATACAAATAGTTGATAATGGCGTAAAGATAGACATATAGATCAATGGGATACAATTAAGAGTCAAGAAATAATCCTATGTATTTATGGTCAACTTTTCAGTAAGAGTGCCAAGACAATTCAATGGAGGAACGAATAATTGTTCAACAAATGGTGTGGGACAACCGAATATCCACATGCAAAGAATGTGGATATTCTTTCCTTACATTATACACAAAAGTTCATCAAAAAGGATCAGACCTAAATGTAATAGCAAAACCATAAAACTCTTTGAAGAAAATATAGGAGTAAATCTTTATAAATTTCAGTTAGGTAAAGCCTTCCTAGATATGATACCAAAAGTATAAATAAAAACATAAACTGGACTTCATCAAAGCAAAAACTTTTATACTTCAAAGGACACCATCAAGAAAGTGAAAAGGCAGTTTACAGAATGGGAGAAAGTGATAAGGGACTCGAATGCAGAATATGTGAAGAGCTCTTACAATTTAATAATAAAAGAAGACATCCCAATTAAAAAATAAGTCTGAATAGACATTTCTCCAAAGAAAATATACACATGGCCAACATGAAAAAAAACTTCAACCACCGTTAGCCATTAGGGAAATGAAAATCTAAATCGGAATGCAATACTAATTCACACTTACCAGGATGGCTGTCATCAAAAAGATAGTAACAATGTGGGGAAACTGGAATCCTCATACATTGCTGGTATGGATGTAAAATGGTGTGGGGTCCACTTTGGAAAAGTTGCAGTTCCCCCAAATGTTACACAAAGTTACCATATAACCTAGCAATTTCATCCCTAGGCTAATATCCAAGAGAATTGAAAACATGTGTCCACACCAAAACCTGTACACAACTATTCATAGCAGTATTATTCACAGTAGCTGAAAAGTAGAAACAACCTCAATGCCCATCAACTGATAAATGAGTAAATAAAAGGTGACATATCCACACAATGGACTATTTCTTAGAAATAAAAAGGAATGAACTACGGATACATGAATGAACCTTGAAAACATACTAAGTGAAAGAAGCCAGTCGCAAAGACCACATATTGTATAATTTCATATGTAAAATGTCAGAATAGGCAAATCCATAGGAAGTAGGTTAGTGGTTGCCTGGGGTTTGGGAAGGGCTGTTGAAGATAAGAGAGCAGTAACTGGTAATGTGTACAGGCTTTCTTTCTGGGTTGTGAAAACGTTCTAAGGTTGACTGCTGATGGTTGCATAATTCACAATTTGATGAAAATACTAAAAGCCATTAAATTGTACAGTTTAAATGAATGAATTGTATGGTATATGAGTTGCATCTCAATGAAGCTTTTATTAAAAAGAGCAAGAGAAATGACGGAAGAGTTTCTATACAAAATTCTAAACCCATCTGTTTGAAAGTTTTTTTTCCTACAGGTTAGAAAAGCCTAACATATAGGAGACTCCATTATGAGAATTTCCCAGCTCCGTTTTATCAGAGAAGTTACCTAGCATAAATTTGTAATTTTGTCTTGGTGTGTGAGTCTGACTCATGCAATAATTGCCTTTTGATTCCAAGAGCTCAAAATTTAAACTTAACCTTCTTCGTTTACATCACCCTAAACTACCATGAAGATTTATATATTTGGCTTTGAGCATATTATTTTTCATATCCAATTGCCACATGTATTTTGTATAATCTGCTTACCATTTCTCCTCTTTTCAGGAAAGGATATCCAACTTTACATGTGATATTATGATTGGATTCACAACTGTCTTTTTGGATAGCCTAGGAAGAGAAAATAAACAGAATTAGGGCAGACACACAGGTGAAATCCTTGAGTTTGGTTTTCTAGAATTTTCCCAGCTGTGCCTTGGACTCTGCGTTGCTTTTTCTCTCAGTTTGGTTGGGAGAGTCCCAGCATTCTGGGATCACCTGTCACACAGCCCAAGGAAATCTTAAAAAAAATTACTTAAGTTAAGGACATCTAAAGGACAAAACACATCACACTATCCTGTCTAGATCTTCTACTGTGAAATGGATGAACTAATAGCATCTACCACACAGAGCAATTAGGTGGCTGGACAAAATAATCCACACATTGTTATTTAACACAACTCTCTGGCCAATGTAAGGATTTTACATAGAAAGTGGGAAATGGTATCTTGATTTTTCTGCATGTAAATTTTTTTAGTTCAGTACCTGCATTACTCCCTCCCTGTGCTTCTCTTAAACTGTTTTGACTTTGTTATATTTATTGTTTTCTTTGACTCAGTCTCAATTTCAGCAGTTTAAGGACTCTGTGAAACATGATTTTGATATATCAGAGACTATTTTCTCATACTGAATCCAAAAAGAGATACAATCTCTAAAGAATTATATCAAAACAAAAACTTTAAAGAAAATCTTGGTACTTTCACTATTAGAGATTACTAATTTTGTACAAAATGCTTTCTGTTCTTTTAAAATCAACATAGAAAAAAATAGCTCAGTAATATGAAAAGTAGCTTCGATAAATGATTATTACAGGAATAAATAAATAAATAGCTAAAAGTTTACCTCAATTCCTGAAAAAATCAGATTTGGAGAATAATGCACTATGGTTCTGGTGTTATAGGCACTGTCCTTTTTATTTTTGACTGTGATGCTAACGTTGAACTTATCGTTGTGGGACCTGACAATAAGCAGGCCTTTTTCTGTGGTGGATACATCCAGGGTGAGGTCTGAGATACATTTTTCCTTGTTTCCACAATCTTTGGCAAAGGGAATCTGAAATGGTCACAGAAAAGCATTTTTCAAAATTTAGTTAATCATTATTGAAAATTACGTATTAATTTGTGTAAAAGAAATGACATATTGAGAAATAAGTTAGGCAACTCACAAAGAATAGATTTCATAAGATATTTTATATTTGTTCCTATAATTTATAGGGGGAAAGAATCAACTTTTACTTTTAGGTATAAATTCTTCCAGTCCTTTGAAGAATGCAGTTTTCACAGATGTTTTTCAATGACTTTAATGCGGTTGAGTAGAACAGTTTCAAAAAGTTAAGTTCTTTAAGATCTAAGTCCATGAGAACACTTTAACTCAACTCCAATTATGAGATTTTTTATTAAAAGGAATCAAATACTTAGAAATATAATAGAGTTCAGCCAGGAGGGTGGAAAATGGTCAAGCCACATAACCGGGAGTTTTTCTCGACTCTTCTTCATCCAGCCCCTCCTCCTTAAACAGTCCATCATTAAGAGCTGTCCATTCTACCCGTCTTCTAAATGTCTCCCAAGTTCTTACTCGCCTCTGCATTTCCACCACCACCTCTGGTCTCGCCTGAATTACTTTAATTCCTCCTCAAATTAAAGCAACAGCTTCCTAACTGATCTCCTGCAATCACTCTTATTTCCCTCCAATCATCCTCCACATTGCAGCCGAAGTAATCCTTAGAAAAATACAAATCCAGAATTGTCACTGGACCAGTTAATGCCATCAATAGCATTCTATTTCTCTTCAAAAAAAGATTTTAAAATCAGTGCGGTGGCACAAAGTCCTGGATGACCTGGCTCCTGCCGATGCCTCCCGCTTCATCCCATGTCACCTTCTCTTTAGCGAGGCTAGTTTAGTTCCTTTTATGCTTAGAAACACACATCCCTCTGCTTGGAACCCTGCTCCCTCCAACCCTTTAAAAAGGATGAAAATCATCCTATTGACAGGTTTCAACATAAATGTCACAACTTCCGAGGGGTGGCCCTTGACACTTCAGACTAAGCAGGAGTTTGAGCTCTGAGGTTCTCTTCCAGAGTACACACTCTTATTACTATATAATGCTTGTTCTCTGGGTTAGATTGTAAGCTCTGATGCCTGGTATGTATAAAACACTCAATAAATATATTGGAAAGGAAGGAAGGGAAAATGGACTGTAGATGAATGGGGAAAACTGATTCCTCATCCCCAGTGTTTCTTCCACATTCCTGATCCCCCCCTTTACACACTCCCTCACTCTTTCTCAGGACTCTGAATTTGTAAGCAGGAACTGGGTGAACACAGGTCAGTCTCTTCCTATCCGTTCCGCACTTGGGGCAGTGGTGTGCCCATGGGAAGCATACATGCTGCTCTACCCCTCCGTTCTGCAAGTTTTATGAGGTGGGCCCCCACAAAGAAAGTCTGAGATTGCCGAGCACTGCTGATGATCTATTTGGTTATTTGTGTCCCAAATCTGGTTCAGCATGAATACACCCATTATATCTAAACCATGCCCTGCGACCTAGTGTTCATTAGTGATAAAAGGGAGTCCTAACTAGCTGATCCATGTCTATCTTTAAACTGGTCCTGAATTCAAGAGAGATAAAAATAAATATCATTTATAAGTTCCCTTAAACTTCAACAATAGGAAGTTAGAAGAGTTAGGAGAAGTCCAGAAGCATCTACTTATTTTTTAAAAATATAATTTAATAATTATAATTAATTTAATTAATTTTTAAATATAACTATAAAATATATTTAAGGTCATGTGTGTTTGCATCTATTTATATATTTCAATTTTTTCCTAATATAGTCAAATAGGTATTCTGAATTAAATATATATGACTTACATGTTCATGTACTGAATTCGGTAGAGAATCATCAAGAATAGGCCCATTTTCTGGATCGGTAAGATTAAAATCCAAAGTTATTCTTACAGAGTCCCGGAAGTCATGCTTGTCCTAGAGGTCAAAACATAACATATATCATTGGTATCCTATTTATTGGATGTTCTGATCTTATTTTGGCTTCCTTCTTCTTCCCCTTGTGGGTCAGCCTTACTGGACCATTCTTGTGCACCTGATATGATGATATATGACCTCATCAGGATTTTGCTTTGCTGGAGAAGACTGCCCTTTTGCCTCGACAAGGGACATAGCTGGAATGCAGAGGTTTCAGAGTATGAATCACCTTCAGCTTCTCAGAGGGCCTGCTGGAATGACAGACTATGTAGCACCTTGCCATGTCAGCATATACTGCTCTAAGCTGCTGGCCTAACAATATCGTTTTTCTTGAGACCTCAAGTTAAACTCACTGTGTAATACTTCTAGAAAAGTCTCTCAAACTTTGAAGAGCAAACTTCTTTTAAATTGAGTTGCATTTCATTCATATAATATGTATCTTGAATTGTAAAAATTTTATAATGTTAGATGATATTTAAATAATGTTAATACGATTAATATTGATTATGCTATCATGAGTAACAGCCATCATTTATGGCATGTCTAGAATTATGAGCTTTTATACACATTGTTGAGAATTATTTCAACAATCCTCCGAGATGAATAACTATTATGGTCTTTACAGATGAAAAACTGAGCCTCTAAGAGACTGAACAACTTTGCCAAAATCACTCGGAATGTGGGGAAGCTGGGATACAAATTCCACCCTGGCCAACTCCACAACAAATGTTGAAGTATCCATTAAAATCAAAAGAATTCTGGAAATTTGGAAACTAGTTCATTCTTTTTAATACCAGTGCCTGGACTAAGCTAGATACCAAATATTTGACAAATATACACTACAGTGATTTTTGGAAGGTTAGAGCCAGTGCCACATCTGGTTTCATGTCCTTCAAATTTTATTTAAGTTCTAACTCCTAAATGTTCAGTCGGATGAACTAAATAGGAGTGACAACTCCAGGTTTGTTTTTTTTTCCCATCATAGCTTGATCTTAGTGTTGACAGAATAAGTTAATTTTAATATAAGTCATGGGGAATGTTGACTTGAAAATCACTGAGGGAAAATAAATATAGCATACTATCATACATTTTCTGTCACTTTCCTGCCCCTAACTACAAAAAAAAAAAGAATATAAATACATCAAGAATACAGAAATAAGTCAGAGCTGGGAGGTGGGAGTTGCGGCGGGGGCGGGGGGAGGCGGGGATGGGGCGGGGATTAGCCTGTTCCTTTAAAACTCCAAGATTAAGTTCGAGTCTCTAAAATTTCAGTCTCGATGACTAAAACCAGTGTTTTCTCATAATATTCATTTTTTTTTTAAAGAGTTTAAGAAACTCTTACCCTAAATTGGGAATGTCCCCTGCATGCACAGTGACTCAATAAAATACACTTAAAATGGTTCAAACTGGCTTACTAGACATTTCTAGAGATAAACAATTTGCTTTCCAAGGCTCCCTCACCCACTAAAATAGAAAGTTAGGTAGCACAAAACCTACAAAAGACAGAAAATACCAGATATTTCCCTCTTCAGTTTGAAGTCAAAGAATGAAATACATAGCTCAGGACAAGAAGAGACTTCAGAAAGCCTATGGCCCAACAGTTCCCTCTCAGTGCATTTAATCACTTATCATCCACATTTGTCATACAAGGCAGAGAGAAGTTAAATGTTTTTAAGGCAGAGAGAAGTTAAATGTTTTTAAGAATAAATGAATAAAGAGACAAGTCTTTTATTGACTAGTGCACTGTGCCTTTTATTATTCTATAATAAATGGATGTCTGATAACATGCACAGAGAAGATGAGTTTTATAAAATGTATTTGAAAATTAAAAGATCAGACCTGTGATTTTTCTGATAAAAGTGAACAAAGTTTACTTCATAGTGTGCACTTTGAAATAAAACAATTAGATTTGATTGACTTGAAATGAGACATCTATACTTTATTCTTGATTTGGAATAAGGTAGCTATGATATATGATTTACTTGCCAACATGTAGAAGAAATGCTTAGTGCATTCTGATTCTCGAACTGTGATGTTTCTTTGAATCTTTCTCTCTTGAGTTCCAGAGAAAAAACTTCGTGATATTTGTCTTAGTGAATCTAGTGTGACACGGTACTGCATATCTATAAAAAATAAAAAAAGAATAATTGAAGAAATGTTTTTTGGGGGTGATTTTCATATGATCCAGCTCTTTAAATTAGCACTATAGAAGAATCTCTTGGGTAATCAGTCAATTAAAAAAAGTTTCTAGTATTCAGCACATCCACACTATTGTACTACAGTGGTATTTGTAGTCCTAAAAATAACCTTGAGGAACTCTACAGAACTGCTTTCTGAGTTCATTATGCTTTTAATGTTTAATTATACTTATTCTGTAATATATATGTATGTATGCGTGCACACACACACACATACCTACAAATCACCTAATTTCCTCACTATGGCTGTGTTTACTGGATTTTTACTTAAAACATTTTTTAGTCTAAAAGTGTTGGAGCCTTGCTTAGAATATTGATTATGCTATATTTCAATAAAGACCAAAATATACATTAATGAAATTTTACCTGTTTTATAAAAAATGCCATTTTAGACTGTATTATTTAAAACATAATAAAATAAGCTTAATAAAAAAAAGTCTAATAAAATAAGCATACCACAATGAGAAAAACTAGTCAAACTTTATAATTTTCTATGATGGCAACAATCCTCATTTGACCATTTAGTTAGTATATAGAAACTAAATAAGACTGACATAATGTTATTATGAAAATACAAATCATTTTTCACATTGCTATGCCTTGTTTCTAGTCAGAAGAATATTGCAGAGCATAAATACGCACACAGAGAAAACTAAGAAAAATCAATTTTTTTCTCATGTCAATTTATTTTTATTTGTTTATTTTTAAGAAAAATCAATTCTAAAGATTAATGTTTTTTCTCATTCTACTTATATTTGGTTTGCAGAGTAAATTACTCTTCTGCATCCAATGGCCTTCACAGTTTTGACTCCAACATATTTGGACATCATGAAACAAGACTTAGAAAGTGTAGAGTGTGGGGAGGAGCGGGGATACCTGGGCTGCTGTGACATGCCTGTGATGTCTGACTCTCAAAAATGAGGGTCACCTTCTGAGTGAAGCAAAGGAATCTTGGGAAAGTGAGAGTGACCCAACATTCTCATCCTTTGCAATTCCAGTCCTACCAAAGAGAGGGCAGAAGAAGGAAGGGAGGGTTCTTTGTGGTTTTCCATAGGAAGGACAACTAGGCTCATTAGAAGCCCGATTTCAAAACACTATCTCTGAATTGGTCTCAATCCCTCTCTCTTTCTCTTTCTCATTTATTTTTTAAGCATCTGATTGTTTACAGTTAAGTGGAGAGTTAGAGGGAAAGTCTGGAATGTTGAAGCCATCACATATAGTTTCTGTTCCAGAATTTTCTGGGTTCCATAACCTATTCCTTCAGCAGTAGAATATTTTTCAAGGTTCAATATGTTCATGGGACAAATGTGATGTCCAGATCCCTATCATTGGGGGAAATACAACATCTCCCTGAATTTGATCATGCTGGAGCAACTATATTGTCCTTCTGCCCCAAAGCACTTGTTCTATGTATTACCCTTACCGGCTTCGTAAAACGTGTCTTCTTTAGACTTTAATTTCACATCAAAACACACTGTAGCATTGATACAAACTGTTTCCTTTCCCTCCATGCGACAGTTTTTCTTTTGAATATTTACTTTATTAGGTTCAAAATTCATGGTCACTTTAACTACAGCCACATCTCGGGACCTACAAACATATAAATAGCAGTAATTACTCACACATTTTTGCATTTAATGAATGCCACTGTTTTGGGGGTTCAAAGTGAGCCCATTGAAGGGGATGATTCTTTGTGTATATTATGGGCTCTCAGGACTCCATTTCTCTAGTGAAACTTTGATACAGAAGAGATTGTATCTGATGTTGGAAGGACACTCAGGTTGCTTTGGAACCATTTTAGGTTTTTGTTTCTAAAGCGCAGCAGAATATGACACCCCAAAATACGACTGTAGGAGTTCAGGACATGCCACCCCAAAATATGCTACTTTGGTATACTGATTATCTTGAGCTGTAGGCACTTGAAAATCAGCAAATGCAGAAACAAGCTTTCTCTGAACACCTTTATCTGCCTAAAGACAGATCCTCCAAAAAAACCCTCAATTGTCATAAATCCCCTCTCTCAGAGTTTCATCGACCATGGAAAATTGACAGGAGAGGGGACTAGAAGTTCACAACACATCTAGACAATCCTTGTCACAAACTATCGTGCCTCCCATCTATTCTTCTAAGAGCCATTCATCTTTCCTAAAAATCTTTACTCTCCCTAAGAGGCCTATATGCCTCCTCCCTTTTCGCTAATAAGATGGTATTTAAGCCTGAATTCTAAGCCACCTCGGGGAGATACTCATTTCTCCCTGGGTATCTCCCATCTATCCACGAGGCATATATGTTAATTAATTCAGGATTAACAGTTCAAACAAAAACTAAATGTATGTACTCTTTGTTCCTGATGTCGGTGACTTCTGGTTTGGAGTCCTTGTTCCCGTGAGCCCTCCCCAAAGTCACAGCCACTGGCTGGCCAGCTTTCTCCTTTCCTAGGCATTGCCTTTCAGTTTCCTTTTCTCTCTACTGTATAGTATACTGTATATATAGTTATATATATAGTTAAAACATTTTTAAAACAATGGGTACTATCCGTGTATGATTCAGTGTATAATTTTTATTTGATCATTAGTTCTGAAGCATTACCCTACATTATGACAGAGTCATCTATTTTCAGGTCTCTATTTTCATTGCAGTCCTTCACAATTTTCTTTACTACTCTTCCAGATAGATTTTTGGGAAAATGACCACTGAGATTTCTTTCCACCTAAATTATATTACATCAATGATTAATTTCATGGAATCGATATGCAGACTTTCCATCCATATATATCATAAATATATATTTATATTTATTAAATCCTTCCTTTTTATTTCTTAATAATGTTTGTAACATTTTTCAAAATTATCGCAAAAAATTCTCATTAATGCCATTCTTGACATAGTTCTTACCATATTTTTGAAATTGTTTGTTAACTAGTTAAAGCCAGTTATTAATGTTATTAATTAATAAATTATTTATTAAATAAATTAATAAACAAAATTGAATTAATGTATGTATCTGACCATTGAATAGGATTTTGCAATTAATTGAAACTAATTTGGGGATGTAGGCATTCTAAAGGCTGAGCAAATTAAAGGTTGACTCTACTTGTTCCTTTAGTATAATTTATTTTTTAATACTTATAGACTTCTTCAGCTAATCAAGCTGTATCATTTTTATCTGAATAATGAAGCACAAAAGAAAATAAATATTTGGTATGATATGAGCCTCGATCACACTGAGCTCTCCAACTATTTGTGAAATATCAGATTAATTGAATGTCATTAAAATACATACCAGAAGAGGGCAGCACCACCAAGGCCCCCGATAGTCACATCAGTCAGACCGTCACCGTTTAAATCCATTTCTCCGTGAATAGACTGGCCAAAAAATTTCAGTGTCTCACCATCTCCACCTGATGGAATACGCTGTGAAAATTCCAACCGACAGTTTTTAGGTCAGAAGAGTCTCTTCTAAAACAGTTTCAAATAAAGCTGAGAACTTGGATTGGTTAACAAAAAATTAAAATTAAAGAACTTTTGGAAAGCTGCCCAAGAGTCCCCTCATGTGGAGACAAGAGAAATTACTCAGATGTTCTCAAAAGACATCTTTTTATAGTGCAGACAGAATCATTTCAGGGTTACTGACACCAGAGAAGGAAAAAAAAATTACATAACGTCATCTTGTCTAATCCTCAAGGAAAACATTGTGAGTAATTGGCTCTGATTTCTAGTTCCTGTTCAATCCCATTATGTAGAGATACTTGAAGGCACTAGAAACCTTGAAAACACATCATACAAGAAAGTGGGGGAGTGGGGTCAGTTTGGTTCACTGAACCTGGGGCTGGGTATAATAACATATTCCTTCAAATACATTTTTCAATATTTGACCTTTTTTACTGTCTGCCAAAAATTGTCCTGCAAGTCAAGGTCACAATAGACTCACTTCCACTCACATCTATTTTGAGAGGGCACAAATGCATATGGAGTTCTTGAAGATTGATCTATGCACATCCCCATACATGTTTGACATCTGCACTTCCTGACTTAGCTTTGGTTCAAGCTGATAATAATTTAATAGAACTTGATGGCAAGGAGGCAGGACAGACAGACACCTCCTGCACTTGGGGTCTTCTTATCCTTCTATTTCCTGCTTAAAAGTTGTAAATTAAGAAGCCGAATAAGGCAAAAAAAAAAAAGGAAACTTTTTTTTGTGCTTAAATGCTTGTGGCTCACTGGGAAGTATTTCCTTATTTTTTCCGAAAAGAAATTAAGAGATGTCTGCCTCATTGGTTCTAAAGGAGTTGATTCAATATTATTCTGTATCGTCCCATATACAAGTAGCACCTCTGGTTACCATGGAAATGAGTGAGCACATCCTCATCAATCCCTGGGAAAGCATTTTGCGGATAATTAAAAAAACTCAACTCTAATAATCTCTCTTGTTTTTGTTTAAAGTTGTGTCTTGATTTACCACCATTTTACAAAATAAATTTTTATGACAACTTTATTTTGTTTATTAAGGATTTAAAAATCCTTCTTTTTTTACTGCAAATGACACTCCATTAAGTTTGCAGGATAATACTGAAGGAATAATAGGTAGAACCCAAGAAAATAATTCTGTCTAGTAGTTCTTAATTCTGTCACAACCTAATGATTAATATTGCTTGTTTCCAGTAAAGTAAATAATATTATGAAGATGTTTAACACTAAACAAATCACTTATTAATTGGATAGGAGTGTTGTTACTGAAATAGACCCTTTATTTTGTTGTTTCGCTGTTAATGTCATTATAACTCTGTGAAAAGTTAAGCAGAACTTCCCAATACATAAATTTCAAGAATTCTATTGACTACAGTACCAAAGAGAACAATCAAATGTAAAATGATTAATGTTTTGATTTTCTTTTCTTGTTATGTAAGTTAGAAAGCAGTAAATTTTATTTTACTTGTAAGTAGTTGTCTAATGCCTAAATATGGTTACTTAAAAACAATTAAATTAGAAGAAATCCTTTAAGTTATCTAATTTTTATAATACATTAAACACTTCTATAAATTTGTATTTTTCTCATGTAGGAAAAAAATTACTTTTGTGGATTAGAGCCATTAACTGACAATGAACTTAAAACAGGAACAACAGAAATCTTTTGCAAGTTAAGCTTAATTATTCAGGTTATTTTCAAAAGCGATTACTTGTGAGAAATGATAAGCCTTTGGAAACTCAGATTTATTTGATGAAAATATATCAATTTAATTCATAAATATAAATGTAATGCAGTTTTATTATAACAACATGGATACCGAATATAAAAACAATAATCTCACCTCCTCTATTGGCAAAATCATGTATTATTGTTCTCTTATTCAGAAAGTGGTACTCTCTGTTTAGGATCAGACAAATCGCAGATGATAAATAGCATTGATAAAAAGCTGAAACTTATTGGACTTCATTAACCAATGTCACCATAAAAAATAAATAATTTTAAAAAAAGTGCTTTTTTTTTTTACTATTTCAGAAGATCAAATTATGGAGACATTGCAAATAACAGGAAAACAAAACTAGATAAAAGGGTAAAATATGAAGCAATTCTTCTATAAAGATAATTTAGAAGAAGAGAATTAGAAATCTAATTTCCCAATAGAGTTAGAAGAAAATTAAATAACTCAGGAAGCAAGACAGGTGACACAGCGAACCCACTTATCGCTCAAGGGTGAGAATCTGTAGGTTTAACTTCTTACTTGTGCATACTCTTTTCTTATAGTCTTGCCACTTCCATGATAAATGTACACGGCTCCCCCGTGATCATCTTCCAGGGGAGCCCCTATCACGATGTCATTAAATCCGTCAAGATTGAGGTCTTTTACAGCAGCAATAGCTGTTCCAAAACGAGCCCCGCATGGCTCATTTTTGTTTTCTTTTGTGCATGAATTGTGCTTCAGAGATGAACAGCAAGTCTGCTTAATGGGTTCCAGGCTCATTTGATATTCAAACCTTGTCTGGAAGAAAGATAAACAGGATACTTATGGATTTTTATCATTACTATGGCAGAGCAGGATTTTTAAGTGCCTACTGAATCGGCTCTATTAAAAACCATTTGTACATCAACGGTAAAGTCTATAAAATTTCTTAAACTGTGCTTATCTGAGAGCAAAGTTAGAAATTTTAAAGAACAGAAAGTAAAAGTGTGAGAAAAAAGACATATTGAGGATTTTGATGGATTCTCTTTTTTAATGCAATCGAGTGTTTAACTCTCAGCATCTTTTAAAGCTGAAGAACTGAATTTTTGAATCCTCAGTTTGTGTCACTATCCTATCATCACTCAATATTGTGCTTCTTTGAAAAGCCTCTATATCTTTTCTCTTATAGAGAAAATTTACTCTGTTCAAATGTAAACTCTTCCCAAAACTATCGAGTAAAGAAAGCCAAAAAAAGCCAAAAACTCAGCAAAGGCCAGAAAGTATTAGCAACGATGGGCAGGAACACACTTTTTTGGGAAAAACAGAATGGGACCAAAAAATGTTGACAGGACCCCCCATCCAAAAAAAGGAGAGAGAAATAAAATAATTAATATAGAGAGACTCTAAAAATTTTAAAAACTGAATAGATGAATACTGACTTTGGTGTAAACAGCAAAAAAGTCTTCTAATGAAGAAATCAAGAATTATTTCACTTAACAAATGATGTCTAAAGTCAGGAGTGAAAAACAAAATCTCATTCCAGCCTAGTAAAATATTCCAAAGGCCATAGTAGTTTACTGAAAATGTCTGGTGTCATTGCCTTAGAATTCCCTACTTTTCCAATCTCTTCACTGCAGCCAGAAAGGCCACTACCACCCACCCTGCTAATACTACCTATCCTCGAAGCCGGAGTTCATGAACGACTGCCCTGTGAGTTTCTTTAGCAGTTTAGTGAGATTTATCTTTATCCTATATATTCCGTTAAAAAACACTTCACACTTCTGAGCAAAAAAAAAATCTAATGGTTTGAAATACTTTATTAGAATTTTAAATGTTCATTTAGAGACTGAGAGGTCAGTGGGGGTAAATGGGCCCTGAAAGATCCTTTGTTTCTTTTTCCAAAGTGAGTGAAAAATTAGAACTACATTATATGTTCAAAACTGAAAAGAAAGGAGAGGTCTTCTTGGATTTCCACCAAACTCACAGTTCCCATTACCTGATTCAGAGTGTACACATACACTCTGCCTTGCTCCTCCTTCTCTGTCCCCATGTACATGGGAGCCCCAACCAGAAGAATGTCAGTATTAGAATCTTTATCAATGTCAACTGTTGTTAAAACACCACCAAAGTAGGAACCGATCTAGAACACGAAACAGAACAAAACAGTCTGATGAACATCACAATTTCTCAAGGAAGCTAAAAGCCTGCATTTCTTTTACTTCTACCAAGTGAGATTCAGATGGCAAAGGAAATGAACTATAGAAACTGATGCTACTTGAGAACTCTGATTCGCTCTTGCAAGAGGCTCAATGGCTATTAGCCATGCCCATCCTGGAGGATGAGTAGTGGTTATAGATTCTGTAGCTTGAGAATAAGAGAAATTATTTCCTTTAGATTTTACCCTAATCTCTTTTCTCTCTATAAATCAGAAGAGATCAGTAATACCACAATGATTTTTTAAAAAAGGAAATAAAATACATCACGAGGAGCTGAATCATACTGAGATACAGGGGCAGTATATTTCCCCTTGTAGTCTTAGAAGATTGTCTACTCAACAAAATGGTTTAGTTTTGTCCCAGCAGCTACAGGAGATAGAAAAATGTAAAAAGATTGCAGGGGATCATCTCCTTGCAGCGATATGTTATCTCTTTTAAAGATAAGAACGTATTTTAGGAAAGTGTAGGGACATACACTATACTTCATTATCAAAATGCAATAACTTTCCCAAATATTGACTGTGCTTAAAATTGATGTTCTTGATAATTCTCTTATTGACACTTCCTGTCTTAGCTTCCACGATTTTATTTTTGCTTTCCTGATTCTGCCACTCCTTCATAGACCAGCCTTTCATTTCATCTTTGCTGGCTCCCTTCTCTCCTCCCACTCTCTAGATTTTGGCTTCTCCTGAGCTCAGACTTGCATTTTTCCCCCCATTCTCCTTACCCTAGATGAGCAATCCTTCCCAAACATTTCCATTACCACAAATTGAACATTTCATTCCATCCTCTTTCTCAAGGATCCAGTTCTACATTTCTAGACATCGCTAGACATTTAGACAACTATTAGGCATTGACATTTGAATGTCCTTTTCTCACAGGCTTGTGAAGGATTTAAAAGATTTTTTTTTTTTTAAGTTTAATTAGTTACAAATAGAAATAAAATATAAGATCTGTCAACTTTGGTCCTGCATTCCCACATGGGTGCTGCAACCTTTACATGGCACATGAGCTGCCAAGGCCCCACACTTCCTATTATCTTCTGTCCAGCAGCTTATTCGTTTACTTTACCTATCTGGCACCTGCAACCATTTAAATTTGTGCTCACTGTTATAGGAAACATGACTAAAACCAAATAATAATTTCAAAAAGATCTAAACTACATGGGTCGCTGACATTTTAATCATGGTGCTATCTTTCTCCCAGATTCCAGGTTTGAACCTCGAAGCATTCATAGTTTAAATCATTCGTGATACTCTCCTCAAATGTCCCTGGAAGCTACGTCTGCGGTATTATAAAAGATATTGGCTCCTGTGGGGCTTTAAAGCCATGGCAGCTCCTGCCCTGCCTGACCTGTCTGTCCCCTTGCACCTAAGCTGCACTGTCGTGCTGGGCTGCTGCAAGGTCTCCTGCAGGGGCCGAAGGCTGCTGCTGCCCGGTCCTTAGGAGTAGTTTGTGTGTGTGTGGGCTAGCGAGTTGGAATATTTAGTGAAGTTTGAGAATCCCCTCATCTCATGAGGATGGCAGAAGAAAATTAACAAATTCTTATAATAGAACACTTGGAAAATAAATACAGAAAACTAAAAAAAATAAATAAATTAACCAAATTATTACAATTCAATAATAATCAACAAAACCATAGATGTTTCTTTCAGTTTTAAAACTATTTATCTATACTTATATTTATATGTTACATGTATAATTTCTTAAATGACTTTTAATAGTCAATCTTATCTAATGAGATTTTTCAATTTTACATGTTACAAATAATTTCCAGTTAGCGTCAGGAGAAAATCTTGATTCGTTAGCCTGTCATTCAAACCCTCGCACCATCTTTGTACCTGGCTCTTTCACTCCTCTTTCTACCTATCTACATTCTGACTTTCCTTCTAGACTAGTTCAGATTTTCTCTCAAGATTTTCCACACTAATCCTAGCTTAAAACAATCTTTCCATCTTCTAAAGTTACTGTCTGTGCCACTGTCACTTTCATGTTTCTTAATGTTTTAGATCTTTTTTCTTATCTCTATTTATGTTTGTAAATATATTTACATCTATTATCTATACATCTTGCCCCACCCCATCAAACTGAAATATTCCTGAGGCTACGATACAGACAATTTACAAGCCTCCAGGAACCTAACGCAGGGCCCTGTTCTCAGTTGATGTTGAACGTGGAGGTACTGGCGTTTTAAAACTTTAAGACAATAGACAGTTAAGTTAAATTTACGTAGAGTATAAATGGATTAATTTAAAATGATAATTTTTAAGCTCACCTGATCTCCGCAGAGTGTCTGGAGAATTCTGATGTCTCCATCTTCCATCCTGTAGATGACAACCTGGCCTGTGTGGTTGTACCGGGGCTGGCCCGCAATGTAAAGCACATCTCCAGGAATGGTGGCAGAGTTTACTGTGTAACCTAACAAAGGAGAGATGCCAGATATGCTCTCTGACCCCTTAAAGTCTGCATAGAATAAATGCAGATCCATTTTAAATAGTTGGGAGAATCATTTTTATATTTTTATGGACTTCTCTTTTTTTGAAAATAAATATATTTTTTAAATGCAGGTAAGTTTGTTTTGGCAGAAGCTTTTAGTGTGCTCTGTAATTCTATACCACAACGGTTTTCTCCAGAAAACCGTTGTTTTTACTCTCAACCTCAGTTTTTCACTGTTTAGAGGCACAAATTATAATAACATTGACAGAAAAAGGAAAAGAAAAAAAGAACTCTTGCAATCTGAGTTTACTACTTTGTAATAAATCAGTTTTATTTCATTTGGACACATGTGTCTGTGCTATTGAAATCAATAATTTTATATAGTTGGAATTATAACAAATGCAAGCCTTTGCTGTATTGTGTCCTAGGCTTTTAAATTACATTTTTAAACGCTTGAAGCTGATTTCTCTAAGTCATAAAGGCTTGCATTTATACCACAAGATTATTCCCTGATGGAATGGTGGAATTTAGGTGGTTTTTAATTTTTTGGTATTATACTTAAGCCTGGAAAGACATCTTTCAACATTTAATTTTTTTTCTTTTGGATTGTTTTGATGATAAATTTCATGGAATAGATTACTGGATCAAATTTTTAATGGTTCTTATTGTGTCTAGCAAATTCTTTCCAGAACATTTGTACTAATTAATTCCATGAGCAACCAAAGAAGAGACTAGTTTTATCAATCTCTTCCAAACACTGTGTATCACTATTCTTATTTAAATTGTGTACGTTCCAATGTTAAACATCCCCTAATAATAGTAGCTTGCTGTGATTTTAATTTGCATTTGTTTGATTAAAAGTGAGCATGAACAGTTTTTCATGCTTAATGATTCCTCTGTTTAATTCAGCTTTCATGTTCCTTAAGTTTTTAAATTGCATCTTTAAGGCAGATTATTATTAATTTCTAAGTGAAGAATTAGATTTATTGTGTGTCTAGAGAGTAGAACTAAGTTAATAAATAAAAATTACCACATGCAGATTTTAACTCTGCAGAAAGAAGAAATGTTCTAATAACCAGAGCTGTCCATCACAGGAGCAGAAAGCAGGTTCTTTCTGAAAATGCTGCAGAATAACTTTTCTTACTGAGAAAAAGATTATATTAATAATTTACTCACCAAGTATTTTACTATAAGGTAATACTTTCACCTTCTTCCAAATTTTTTTTAAAAAACACAGAGGCTTTTGTACTAAAATATGTTTTAATCTTACAAGTGCTAAAGAAACACAATCTCTCAGGCATATTTTCCTCATGAATATTTTTCTCACATTCTCATTTCTTCATCTTTCTCTGAGCTTTTAAAAATTATTATACATGATAGACTATTCTATCATGTATAATAATAGACTAGACTTTCATTAATGCAATCCAACATGTGTTGAATGGGTTTTAGCACTCACATTCTATCTGCTGCTTTTTCAAACATATAATATGTTATATGTTTATGTTATTAGCTAGTATATTGCTTAAAAAATAAAGCTTTAGAGTCATGTTAATATACAAACAAACAGGAAAAGACTATGTAAAACAAAGGATGTTTTATTTCATGCTATTCTACTAAGAAATATTAACAAGGAAGTAGGAAGAGTGTTAGTACACACTGACTATTTTGTTCTCATTTTCGGAACAATGAATGCAAACTGATAAAAGAACCTTTAAAAATAAGTTGAAAATTATGTTTGAGGCTTGGAGTTGTGTAATTATTTAGCTAATCGACTTTAATGATTTGCACTTGATAACTTAAACTATTAGCTGAAATGTTCACAGTAACTTGGCTGTAACCCCCAATTAGGTAGTTACTGGCTAAAGCTGGAGCATGTAAGGACAACACGGAGGAGAAAGAGGCCTAGCAATGCTTAATTTTAATGAAAGGAAAATAATTATAAACATTTAAACTTAATAATATTGTTTCCTGAAAAAGAAAAGCACAAAACTGAAGAGAAAGGAATTGATGGCATAGCCCTGTGCATGCATTTATATAGAATAAATCCTGTCAGCTCTAATAATTCACTTCTTGGGAAAAGTGCGAGGATTTAGTGAGCTAATGGGAAACAGGTGTGATCTGTCTTGATTTCAAGCATTTGCCTCACATCTTTCCTTTTGAGTGTGTCTGGCATGATTAGAAATCAGCAAACTGTGGGTGGAGGAGGCAGGGAACAGCATCTGGACTGCATTCCCACCATCAAAACCACTTGCTAAGCTCATATTGGCATAAGGCACTTAGTTACTGGGTTACAGAAAGATGGGCGCGTGACTACATCCTGAGGGAGCTTCAACAGTTCAGTTCCTACTTCTTTCTGATCATTATTGGTTAGTATGGGATTTTTAATAGAGTATTTACCTCTTAATTTGCCTCCTCCATAAGATTTTCCATAGTCTAACAACTTTCAGTCCACACAGAGTTTGTTCATATGTTCAAACCCTTCTTAATTTGTAACACAGGAACATTTTTGAAAGCCTCATTTCAATTTAGAATAATATTTGAGAGAAAATAGTTTTCTCCCCTGCCCCTTTCTGGGTGCTTTCCTATTTTGAAAGAAATCTTACATATATTAAACTTTATGTCTTATGCACTAACCTGTGACTAAGCTGACAAAATGATTTTCAAAACAAAAAAAAAACCATCGTATTAATCACATCTGCGAAGTTCCTTTTGCCATATAAGGTCCGGGTCTGGGGATAAGGACATAGACATCTTTGGGGTCATTATTCTGCCTGCCATAATACTAGGAAGAGGAATGTTTATTATATAATATTACATAATAATAAAAAATAGACAACACCTACTGAGTGTTGACTATCTGTTAGGTGAAATACTAAGCAACTTATAGGTATTATTTAATATTTATAACAACCCAAATTATATACATTACATATAACATATATAGTAATTATTTCCATTTTAAAAATAAACAAACTGAAACTTTGAGGAATAAAGTAACAGGCCTAAAGTCATAGCCAGGGGCAGAGTCAGAAAACAAACTCAAGTCCCCATGACCTCAGAATATCTCTGAATGTACACCCAGTGACATCATCACTTCAAGTCTTTAGTATCACATAGGATTGGTAGCTTTATAATTTTTATTTATATGGGTATATAAGGCTCCATTAAGTGAATTTACCATTTACTTAACTATTCAATATTTTTGGACATTAGGATATGCTATTTCCCCCAACATCATAAATAACAATACATAAATAATGAAAATCATTTCTCAGTTGGTATTCTTAAATAACTGAATTTTTTTCTTAGGTTAGATTCTCAGAGTGAAATTTCTGGGTCAATGTGGTGTGAAAATTTTTATGGCTCTGTGTATACATTGTTAAATGACCTTCCTACAGAGTTATAGTGATTTATATGCCACTATTATACATGAGGATAAATGTTCTACGATTCTTATTGAAAGGAGCCTTTGGTTAACCTGGTTCTTGATTCCAAAGTATTTCCTATAAAACAGTCTCACAGAATCTTAGAATATGAAGAACCTGTATAAGCTATCGAATATAACTTTTTGTTGTCTTTTTTTAGGTATTCTATGTCACAGTGTATATTATACTGACAATGACTGCTTGTTTCATCATCTGTCATCTCTCATTCAAAAAAAAAATAAGCTTCATCAATTGATGGATAGATACACCTTATTTATCTGGTTATCCTCAATTTATAAGTCAATGTTTGGCACACTGTAGGTATTCATTATTTATAAATGCTTTCTTGATCAACCCAGAGTCAGGCATTTGGGTATGGTGAAATGAACATTTGAATAAGAATCAAGATACCTAGATTGTAGCTTCAGATTGTCATAGGTAGCTGTGACATAATTTTTCTATTCTTTGATTTTTTAATTTTGAAAATTAGATGTTTGCTATACGCTAAGATCTCTTTTAATGCTAAAACCTGCTATGAATTTTAAGCCCAACCCCTTTATTTTACATCACAATTCTCTAAATACTTAAAAGACCTTCAGTGTAACTTCGTTTTCTAACCATCAATTTCTTCAGGTTTTTTGAGGACAAGGACAGGTAGAAGGGTATTGTTTCCAGATTTGTATCCTTTAGATAATCTTTTACTGGCATGTCTTAGTTTGGCATTTTCTTTTGTAATGCGTGATGCTTAGACCAATGGGATGAATATTCTAGCTGTTCTCTGATCAGGGCAGAATCTAATAGGACTTTAATGAGAAATAGACTAGACTTTCATTAATGCAATCCAACATGTGTTGAATGGGTTTTAGCACTCACATTCTATCTGCTGCTTACCATTACATTTTTATTTCTTTAAAACCGTTAGACTTTTTATTCTTAAGTTCTGTCGCCTCTACAGCTTTAATATGTGTCCTCAAATATAAAGGTGTATGGACCTACCAGTAAATACCCCAAACCTTCCTCCTAAAATAGAAAAAAACTAGGATAGAGAGAGAAAAAGATTTGCCTCCATGACAGAAAGATTCCAGAGAGGAATGCCAACATGCTAAAATGTGAACACTGCGAGATATTTGTTTTCCTTACCACTATATCCCCAGCACCAAGAACAATGCTTGGAGCAAAAGTGGTCCTTCCAAAATATTTGATGAGTGAGTAAAGAGCTGAGAAACCAGACCTTGAGAGTCCTTTCCATCCTAGGACCTTCCAACTGTTTACCAAGATCATTTAGTGATAGAAGAGTCCCCTGGATCCCCTAGGCAGCTTCCCGCCTAGTACAGACCTAGAATAAAATGACATCAGACACACCCCTCCTTATCCCAGGCAAGTCTTTGGAAAAATAAGATGATGTTACAACACTGCGTTGAAGTTCAATATTTGTCTTATTGTGAATGGAGCTATTAGACAAGTTACATGACGAAACAAATTAATTTCCCCCTAAAATTAGGACCCATAAAAAATAATGATAGATGATGTTTAAGAGATTATGGATAGTCAACAATAATACATACTTAAAAATTAGTTAAGAGGGTAAATCTTATGTAAGAGTTCTCACAATAAAATAGAATAAAAGAAAATAAGAGAATAAGGTAGTCTGATTTTTGGGATATAGGCTGTCAAGGTTTCTTTTTCTACTCTCATTTCCTGTTCACCAGGTCCAAAGCTCGTCTTGAAGTTAAAGAGAATATCAGACACAGGGAGACCCCCAAAAGTACACATATCAGCCTAAATTATTTCTTGCACTAGATGTTCCTTCTGTGAAAGAATGACTTCCATATTCTGTTATTTTGACTAAGGATGCTCAGAGGCCTGGAAACTTTCATGAATCCTGTAAAATAGCTGACTTTTGGAAGTGATCTCTCTACCTAGTTGGAAGTTAGCCTGTATAAATATAAGCAAAAAATGCTAAAAATAAAAAAAAAATAAAAACCAATAAATTCCTATTAGTTACATTCAAATCAAACTTTACCTAAATAAGAAGCAAGCGGTTCATTCTTTTTGGTAGACTTAACGTTAAAGGTCGTGTTTTGGGGGATTATGATTTGATTAGCCTTCTGCATGACGACTGTTCCATTCCAATCATAGGCTCCTACTGCTCCAAGCATGACCCAGTCCTTATATTCAAATAGAGAAAACAATGATATTTAATAAAAATAGCAAGAGCAAACACATACATAGTATTAGCAATGTGATAGGTGCTTTACATATATTAACTCATATAATGCTCATATAATGAGCTAGATGCCATTATTACCATCTCTATTTTATGGAAGAGGAAACTGAGGCAGAATAAGTAACTTGCCCTAGGTTATACAGTACAGTTGCACATTGAAATGTCAATATTCCATTGCATGGGTCATGATGCCTTTTCTTCTATCAACTACAAATTATATATTTTCTAATCTTGCCTTTCTGCTTTATTCTGGATGCCAAAAATCCTGGGTCTTCAACTTGGAATTCTAGTAAAAGCTTCGAATACCTTGACACTGAGAAAATGATACCTTCCATATCATTAGCAAATGTTTTAAATTAAGTATTTCATTTATCCAGATGTATAACCAAATAAGACAGACCTCAAACTGATTTCAATTATTAGTACAATGCAGTGAGCTGTGTGAGAGAATATGTTTTTCTAGTACGAAGCTTGTGAAATGCCATTTTCTTATTTGGATTAGAAATGTCATCACAATCTGAATAACTGTTCAAGCCATGAACTGCAAGTTGCACTTGTAATGCTGATGCCAAAGTATTGGTTTTAGGAGAGAAAAACCTCAGAAAAAAGATATTTCATAGCCTTGAAATATCTTTTATTTTCTTGAAATGAAAAAAAAAGTGTATTTCATTCACAGGTGGTCAACATACCCGTGAATAATGAGCACTGAAGCCGGTCTGAGACATTTCCATTTCAAATGAAGCTGCTGACTGGTCAGCTGTAGCTGTAACATAGGAAAATAAATGCCTTTTAGCACACTGCTGATTTGCAGAAGACAGAGACCTAGCACAGCCTGTGGTCTTTACCACCCAGAACTTCAATATCTTTAAGGCATTTTCAGTCACATTTTTGTCAATCCAAAATTTTGTCAATCTGGGTAGAGCACAGAGAGTTAGAAGGGCTGTGTCTCGCATTCTTGCCCATTGGCTTTCACACCTTTGCTGGAGTTGTTGAAAAATCTCCATCCATGCTGTGGTTTCTTATACTCTAGCGTGCTTACAGATCCAATGGTGTTCTCCATGCATGTAGTTAAAGTCGAAAGTCCTGCAGTAGGAAACCTCTGTCTCATCCTCCCACCCTGGGAATTTTGAGACCTGACTTTACCGGGCTGAGAAAAGTTCATTAACATTTTAAAGAGGTTTCTCTATTCTACCAGCCCCGCCTGTATTTCTGGCTAAAGATCCTCTCAGAATTCCATTGTTTGATAAAGGATGTAGGGATTCTGGGTCTGTATTTGCTCTCATTTCTGGCGGTGGGTATCACAGATCAAGAGGGGACTTTTTGACAGGGCTCTGGGCCACATACCATTCAATCACATTTTTTTTTTTTTTAAAGATTCTGTGCTCATTTTGAAGCTCTTTATTAAAATGCAGAGATAATCCAGAGCACTCTACAGAAATGTGCTACTCTCAAAATATTCACCAACCCAAAGCCACAGTCTCCTGAGGGGATTGGGGGAATGTTGATTTATTTGCTTTCAGCAGGGAATTACTGATTTATTTGGCCTTGCAGAGAAGTTAAAAATAGAGTGTAATTTTAAGAATGTCAATCTGCCTTTTCATTGAGGCATGAGAATACTCAAATTTGTGGAATCAAGTTTATTTGCTAGTTATTTACTAGCATAAAGTTGTTAACAAATATATCAGCAATTAATTACTTTTTATAGAACTAATTAAATGGGAAAACCAATCAATGATTCAAACATATCAATTTAATTTCACAAATTGCTCTCTGATTTAAATGACTGAGATGCACTTTAACTTAATTTAAACCTTTATTTTTAAGTCCACAATACTGTAAGGTGCTTTCTCATTTATCTTTGCAAGATCAGTTATAAGCATGCAGCAGCAAATACCTTCATATTTCCAGCACCTTCCTGTGCTGCTGTTCCGTTCATAGCTGAGAACAGGAAGAAGGAAGCTCTGACACTTGTCTGCTGAATGGGCATCGTGGTACATTGTTCATTCTTGAACTTCTTGCTATCAGCTCTCCTCCCTGGACTGTTCGTAGGTGTTGAGATAACTACTCTAACCACTGTACAGCCTCTGGTTAGGAATTTCCACATTTTTCCCAACGTTTGGTAGGAAAGGGAGATGCTAGAACATTTCCCGATTTTATTGGGCAAGTTGCTAGCACGTTTACCTCACTAGGAAGCACTGTCCTTGGCAAGCAGGAATTTCATAATTCTGCTATTTACTGTCTCATGGTAAATGGTGATAGGAAATGGAGATTTCCCAAGTAATAAGGAAATGGAACCCTTTATGATCTCATTATGAAAAAAAAAATCAGGAATAGGCGAGTCAAAACACTCGCTTTTGGTTATCCCTGAAAGCACAGTAGCAAAGATGTGAGAGACATTTTTTAATTTGGGGAGTTCCTTTCAAAATAATTTTATTTTTAAATATTGAAACTTCTTGGCATCATTGGGCACTCCAATGTGCAAAGTTTAACTCATGGTGTGTTTAGGTTAGAAACAATCCGAAAACCTCATTTAAGGCAAGTTGAACCCTCCCCCATCCAGCAGCTGAACTAGGCTTCATTTCTACAAGTCTTAGGTTATATTTACTTAAGATGAGATTTAGAAATGAGCCTGTATTGTATTTAACTACCTAATGTAGCTCAGTACTTTTTCTTTATAATGATCTTTACAGATTGTTCCTATCATATCTTGGCCCATGTTTATTAAAAAATTAAGAGAGCACGATGACTTGGAAAACCTAATATGTTTCCTTAAGGAGAGCTAAGCTCACTATCTGGCCTACTAGTAAATGACACTGGGATAGCTGTTGTGAGACGAAAGCCACTTAACAGTAAGACGGCCAAGTTCTTCAGAAGCAGCTGTGACTTTGGACTGATAAATAATTCTAGTGTTCTGTTTCTAAAGGCACAAGGGGAAAGGAGCCAGGGCAAGAGAGAACTAGAGAAATTCAGTCTCAAGGGTCTGTAGGTTTCCATCATCTCTTAATCAAACTTTCTTCTTTCTGGTTGTGATCCAGTCATGAAATCAACAGGGCGAGTCATAACCAGCAATTTTTTTTAATTGAAAAAGAGGAGAGTAGAATGGAAGAGATGAGACAATATCATAGTGCATGGCATATAACAAGGATTCTTTTGTGAACTTCTGTTTTATTTTATATGCATAGATGTGTGTACACTGGAACACAAAGCAAAGTGTATTTATCATCATGGGTCGCTGTTAAAAAAGTTTGAAATCCATTGCTCTAAATCATGTTTTTTCTTTCTATGCATTTTAATATTCTCTATTAGTCACTTTTCTTCCTTTTCCTTGTCCCTTGATGCTTAATCAAAATGGTTTACCTTTTTTTGGTTATGTCACCTTCCCATTTTGTTGTTCTGTTTCCCATGATTAGGTCATTTCAAGGAGACTAAGAAAGTACCTTTAAATTTCTATGTTTAAGATGCAGAAACCACAGTCCTTCAGTGTGTCCTCATGAAGACAGAGTCATTTGAATTTGGATGGAGCATAATAGTAGAACTCTGGTGGTGTCTCATCCTAGGTTGAGAAAAAAGGCTTGTTCTCTGAGTCTCCAGATTATCAGAAGACGTGAAGGGCCTTTTTCAATTTGCCTGGCATAACAATTCCGAAGACTTCTCTTTTGTAAGGAAAGATCTAGTTCCTAAGTAATTTGTTATTGACATCTACCTAAGGCAGAGGGAGTGCACTACTCGTTATCCCCAAAAGCCAGTTGCCATTGAAAAATTAAAGAAAAAAATCTAAAAGAAGTGGTACGATTTAGATAAATACAGCGAACTGATGTTTTCGCTGCCATGGGACTTGAGGCAGAGTTTCATGAAGACCTTTAAAATGGGCAAGGAGTAATATAGGAGAAAATAAACAAAGAAGTTATTGCATTAGAACAGCCTCATAGAAGCTCAAAATGAAATAAATGAAAAAAAGAAAAAACACAAAACTTGAGCTAATTAATGTCTCCATTTTCTAAACCTGTGTGAAGGAAAAGAAATAAAACACATGGAGACATTTTTGTTTCTGAACGCCTACATTGACCATTGTCTTCATCAGCTCTCACATCAGCACTGCCATGTCCTTACAAAAACAGTGTCCAGCAGACACAGTGCTGTGTGAAATAGCCACCTATCTCAATGATAGATTTATATAAAAGGACATTGTTCCATGCTGGCTACTGTACATAGTAAAAATGCATTAGCTATGTAGTAGGAAGAAATACCCAAACCCATTGCATTGAGTTTGAATTGTAAAGTGAACATGCAGAATTATGAGAAAAAGTCATACCTTCCAGGGCAAATATTCTTTCTCCCAGAGCTTCGACAATAGTGACTAGAGCCAATTCATCTGAAACGTTGAAGAAATGCTTTTCAGTGGGCTCACTTGCAATTGATTTTATTTCCTCCACAAATTTTTCAGTGCTTAAATTTCCTCGATTATAGCTGCCAAGAATCTAAGATACAACAAAAATGGGAAGACTATATTTTAAATTCTATGTGTTAAACAAGGATCTCAAGCTTTTTGTCGGTAAACAAGAGATTGGATATAGTATCTTAGCATAATGCAGTTTTTATGTACTGTCACATTCTTGGAAGAGTAATTTTCAGAATATGTAGATTCTCTAATATTAACTATTACATACTATAATAGGTGTAAGAAAATTTAAAGGGCAATCTTGTACGTTTGTGAAAGTTTCTTTTCTTCGTTCCTGCATCTCTGTTTCATAGCCGTGCCTCTAAAATCTGACAGTTCAAAAGTAATGTTGTAGTTTCTGAATGTCTCTGATATTATTCCAGCTAGTGACATCATCACTTGCTGGCAAAAGCAATTAGCAAGTGGCTTGCTTGATCTTGAATAGGCAGTTTTTCCTGAAAATCTTACCAAGGGACAGTCTAACACATATACATTTTAAACAGATATTGGACTAACTAGCAATCTAATTTGGCAATCTAGAAAATAAACAATTGAGCCTTCTTGTTTGAAATCAAATGCTCAGGACGGAGACATTCTTTTCTATAGAGAAGAGAGGCAGGAATTATCTGTTATTAGTTAACCACATTATTTAGAATTCTAGAAGGTTTTCTTGAACATTTAGTTTATTTTTTAAAGTAAGGCTTATCAGGATCTAAGATTTGTTGAATTTATATACAGTAAAATTCATCCTTTTTAGATATATAATTCTATGAGTTTTGACAAATCCATTTGAGATGTGGAATATTTCCATCACCCACAAAAGTTCCCTCTTGCTACTTTGTAGCTAACTCCTTTTCCATCAACCCCTCACACTGACTTATTTCTTGTCCTTATAGCTTTGCTTTTTCCAGAATGTCATATTTAAGGAATCATATAGTCTATATATAGCCTTTTGTGTCTGGCTGCTTTTGATAGTCATCCGTGTTGCCTCGAGTATCAGAAATTTCATCCTTTTTATTGCAGAGTAGGACTCCACTGTATAGATGTGCAGCAATTTATTCGTTGAGGACATTCGCGTTGTTTTCAGTTTCAAGTGATTATGAGTAAAGTTGCTATAAATATTTAGGCATAGGTCTTTGTGTGGATGTTTTCTCTTCTTTTGAGTAAAGATCTAGGAATGAGAGTGCTGGACTCCACAGTAAGTGTATGTCTAACTTCATAAGAAACTGCCAAACTGTTTTCCAAGAGTGGCTGCTCCGCTTTGCATCACTGCCATTCTCACAAGCAACGTATGAGAGATTCAGTTGCTTTGCATCTTTGCAAACACTTGGTATCAGATTTTTTTCTTTGTTTGCTTGCTTCAGTTTCAGCAATTTTATTGGTGTGTAGTGGTATCTCATTTAATTTATATTTCCCTCATGATTAACGATATTGAGACCTTTTAAGGTGCTTATTTGCCATCGTATTTCTTCTTCAGCGTGGTGTCTATTCAAATCTTTTGCCAATTAAATAAATGGATGGTTTATTTTTTTGTTATTGAGTTCTGAGGTTTTGTATATATTTTGGATACAAGTCCTCTATGTGTTTCACAGATATTTTCTCCCAGTCTGTGGGCTGTCTTTCCTTTTTCTTAACAGTATTATTTGAACAGCAGAAATGTTTATTTTGATGAATTCCAACTAATATATTTTATGGTTTGTACTTTTTCTGCCTAAAAATTTAGTTTTTAAGTAAGCATTTTTAAAATTTAGTTTTTAATATAAAAATAAATGTTCGAGTTGAAATAAATGAAAATATCTTTTAAAAACTATGTAAATTTAAAATCTAAAATGTTAAAAAAAACAGAACATGTAAATAGAACCCAATTATTTTATTATATAATTTTCTTAATTGCCATTAAGAAAATGGCAATTATGGACATAAAGAATGAGAAGATTTTTAAGAAAAATATTGGAAAAATGTGTACCATTATTTTTTATTTCTCTCTATTAGATTTGGTGTGTCCCCCTTATTTTTGCTTAAATATGTTTTTAAGTTTTTTTTGTTTACATTGATTTCTTTTTGTAATAAGATACAGTAGTCTCATTTTTACCTCGGTGCAAGTGTTACTTGAAGATTATTACTTTGATTTTTACATTTTTTGTCAGTATTTATGGAGCATAATAACCAAACTGGAAATAACCTAAAAGTCCATAAATAGTAGAATATAGAACAATTGTGGTATATTTATACAATGAATAATAATAAAAAGGATGAATCACTAATACACAAAATATTATGGGTAATATTTTGGATAATATAACATTATGTTGAATGAAAAGCTTAACACAAAAGAACACATATCCTATGATTTCATTTACATAAAATAGAACTGGCAGCTTAAGCTATGGTGGTATTAATGTAGGGAGGAGGCAAGAGAATTAAAGTGTTAATGGGGCCACAATCAGAGACTGCAATGTGCTGATCAGCCCTGCAGCCAGGCAAGGAGGGCACCTTCAGAAGAAAGGAAGATTTCTACTGGATTACTAAGGACTCATTCTCCACACTTGAGAAGGGGAAAACAGGAACCAAGAGTCATTCCCTATGGCTAACGGGTATCTATGGATTAAAGGCTGGGAACTGCCAGCAGGCTTTTCACCCTACATAGTCTTACCTTTTCACGATACATATTCTTCCCCTTTCTCACTTTATGTCCATTTCAAAGGAAACGGGAACTAAAGAATGACATATAAACTGAATTCCTGGGACACTCGGGGGTCCCTCTTAGTGCCTTTACTTTGTCTCTCGCTCTCATTGTCCATCTTCTCTCTGCCTCTGAGAGGAGACCACACTCTATGGAGTGTTATCCCTTTTCTAATAAACTTTCCTTTTGACTCTAACTTTGATGTGTGTGTTGAATTCTTTCTTCATTCTCCGCCAAAGGACCTTCTTCTCCTCTCAGTGGAGGGCTTGGTCTCCCTTCCACTCGGGGAAATTTGCCTTGTCCTGCATCAGCATAAGTTATATCAATGATTGCTATAGAAGGTGCATATTAAAAATGAAAGGAAGTACAAGGGAAACTTTCTGGGGGTGATAGACATGTTCTATGTCTTGATTGAGGTGTTGGTTTCTTAGCTCCTCCGCGTGTAACGTGTTTGTGAGGCCTATTGCCCTAATGTCTGGAGAGAACTTTGAGCTGCTTTGAAGAAGTGCACCATTTAGGAAAACTGGAGTTGGCTCTAAGGTAATTGGCCCATCATTTGAGTAGCTTTTTGACTTTTGGACTTATTCTCAACTACTGTCAAGAGTTTTGGTAGGAAAGTCTATACCGAGAACTTACAACTTATACCAGAACACAAAACTCATTTCCTGTCTACCTGGCAGAAGAGCAAATGCCAAACAGCCAAAAGGACCACTGGTGCTTTTCCCCCTGTAGCAACTTGATGAGGGAAGAGAATTAAAGGAAACAATAGTCCAGATACAGAGGGAAAACCCAAGAGCCACTTGTTCTTATTACATTGAATAAATCCTCACTTTAAAACAATTAATGCTCTTTTGTACAATTGGATGTCTCATTACATTTGGATGCACCTGCTTCAGAGTAAGCAGGTGAGAGTCTCCAAGCTCCAGGGTCTCCATTACGACTGTGGTGTGGCTTTCAGGATAACTGTGGCCTTGCTCAGCACCTCACCCTACACCTGGTGTTCTCTGGACACACTGTTGGGCTCCTTTTGTTAGCAGTTTTGCTACACATGGATTTCTTTTAGATTCATACAAATTCTGCATCTTGTGAATCCCTCTGAAGTTCCCACTGATTTGTTGCAGGAAGTGACACCTGGCAGAAGAATTTGGATGCTCAGGCAACTTTGTTAGAGGAAGGAGAATTTATTAGCTGGTGGAGAACGTAGGGCTTAACAGCACCAAAGCACGAGCTCCCCTTGGTTAGATTTCTTACAGCTTATATACTCTTGCAGTGTCCATGCCAAGGGCACGTGATTCCTTTGTCTGAGGTTTCATGTGTACCTCATGACTCAGGACGAGGAGGGGAAGTTTCGCGTGGGGGCTACAAGGGGAAAGGAATTCCCAGACCACCAGTCTTATCTATTTACAGATTGTTTGTCTTGTAGGTGTTACCAGAATTTCTAGAAGGCCATTCAGAGATCTATAAGATGTGGTTAATCTATAACCAGCGGAGTCGGTCATTTCTGTAAGCCCTTCTCTTTGCATTTTTCAGATGCCTCCTCTCTTAGATTTACCTAATTTATCCTATAAATTAGATGAAATCCTGGGCTGATAAATCACCATCTTTATTTCTTGGTTCATATTTAACATAGTCTAGATTCACTATCGCACTGACACATTAACTTCCATTTCACTTGTAAAGTGATAAAGTGGAAAATACAAATAAAAATTGTAAAGACTTTTGGACCATGCGTGATTGAGGTTCTTACTTGTGATATAAATGCTCTCAGACATTTAGTGCTCTGACAGGACAGAGACAAATGGATAAAGTTCAATGGGGAAAATGCTCAAAAGACGTACTTAAAAAATAAAAATAAAATGTATAAGCACAATATGGAAATATATATTTAGAAGAAAATATAAAAGAATTTCCAGGAATTACTGTGACTTTTATCCAGTTTGAACTATTTTGCATGATAGAATAAAAATGAAAATAGAGAGAATTGTATTTTGATCCTTCACCCAAGAGGCTGGTAGCTTGTAAAAATATTACTTCCTATGAATGAGAAAAGATACATAATAACACATAAATTGCTCCCTTTTCACTTAATGCAAATATGTCAAACCCAGGCATTTGGTATTCTGCTAATATTTACCTGATATAGATATGCAGAATTGAAGCTCCCTTGAGGCAAATGTGCCAAATGTAAAGTGTACAATTCATTTACATGTAGCAAAGTGCCTTTTGTGTATAGATGAATGAAATTCTAAGATACTTTCTAACTTCTCTTATTTTTATTTGAATGCTGTAGGTGATACTTGTTGCACAGCCATTATAGTCCCAGCCATTATCATTTAAGATTAGAATCTGAATATAAAACAGATTCTTGCTAGAAATGTCTAATATCCTCAAGTGATAGAATTGAGACCATGAACTAGAGGGTTCAAACCAGCTCAAGACCCTCACCAAATTTGAGAGTTTAACAGGAAATGTTTGCAGTTGTATCACAGAGTGCTTATATTTCAGTATAATACATCTCTATGGTTTTCAGGATCAAATGGTGGGTAAAAAAAGATGGAGTAAGAGGAAGAGTATAGGCAGTAACTGGCCAGACCCCCAGGTAGATTTGATAATAATAGCATAAATGGATCTTAAGAAGTGCCTAAAACCTTTCTGTGTGAATGCACAAAGAGAGGAAATAAAAAAAACTGTGTTGTTTCCTAGTTTGGCATAAACTAAAAATTATAAGATTCACTGGGGGAAAAATGTGAATTGAGAAAATAACAATTATTGCTAAAGTAAAATTTTCTCATACATTTTTATTTATACCACTTCGAAGAGTGATTTGATAATACATAATTTCTTGATTAACATGGGAAAGGAACTCATGATTTTTATGGTTCTCCAGGAAGATTAATGCAATTGATCTCTTTACGATCAAATGGGAGGCAAAGTATAAATTATAAACTAGAGACCCAACAAAGGGAAACAATGATTTAAAGGCAAGAAATACTCAACATGTGTAGCCAGATACAATGTAAAAGTGATAGAAGATTCACTTAAAACTAAGAAGTCATCTATTGATGGATACTTTCTTTCCAGTGAAGTTTTCCTAATGTTAATGGTTGGTTAATTCAGTCCATGGCCTGGAATGCTAGATTACACCCTCCTGGGGTGGGCAGAGGGGAGCTGAACAAATGTTAGTATCTTTGGTACAAGTTGTCTGGGACAAAGTGGGCATGCAATGGCTTTGCATACTGAAGAGACCAGCCATAGACTCTAATTGTGAATAGTATCTGTGAGTGAAAGCTGGGCCATATGGAATTGTTCTCAACCATAGAAGAGATTGAACTAGTTATGGATTGAATACTAATTGGCAAAAGATAATTTACAGAAGTCACAACAGGGGAAAGAGAGAAATAATGATTTATTTATTTTTTATATTGTCTACTTGAAATGAAAAAGAAAATGTTGCAGTCAGAATTTAGCACTGTTTATAACTTAATGAAAGGGTAGAAATGAAGGCTGGGTGCAATTGTTAAGGTTCTCAAACTGAGTGATTTTATGGTCTATGGGGGAATCTCCAAACGTTTCCGAGTAAAGGAGTAATATAATTTATCTCTAAGATGCCTTCTAGTGCTAAAACGCTATGATTTTATTATTTCATGTTTGCAAACTCTTTAAGGTAAATATCCTGAAGACAAAATAATATTGATTTTCTAGTCCACCATTGTGTTAGATGTTTTTACAGTCATTATCTCACCGAATCTTTATCTGAGAGAGAGAGAAACACTATTACCCTATTTTACAGATAAAGAAGCTGAAGCTCAGAGTATTAAGTAACTTATCCACTGTCACAGAGCCAGAAAAAGGCAAAGGAAGAATTTGAACAAAGGTCTTTTTGGCTCCAAAATATAGTCTCTTCTACTCTTCCCCATCCCAACCCTTCTACTTCTCATTTCTGAAACATATCCGTGGCTCCTTTGTTGTTTAAGATTATGACGCTTAATGGTACATTAATGATCAATGTCTCTATGCTGGTATCTTTTTTGCTCTGGTACAAAGTGAAGGTGGGTGAGATGGAGAGATCTGTGGTGACTTTAAGGAGCCCAGGGGAGTGAGTGGAAACAGGTGACGACAGCCCTGCAGCACCATCCAGAGATCTGTGGTGGCAGGAAATAAAAGCTGGAGTCTGGAGAAGAAAAGCCCAGGGCAGTGGGTCATGTGATCAGTCAAGCTGGGGAGTCCTGGCCATGTGGTCCACAGCCCTGAGGCCTGCTGCCCCTTGGTTTCCTCATTCATAAAATGGGGAAAATGAAAGTTACCCTATTCTTTTTTGGGGTGCCATGAGGAACGAAGAAAGGTATACAGTATAAAGATATAAAAACACATCGTAAGTTTTAGAGTGCTATGTAAGTGGTAATTTAAATTATTTCCCATCTTTGAAAGGTGGAAGTTTTATGTCTCTTTTTCTGAATGTCCCTCTCCATGGGGTAGCACCATGAAAATTAAGTCAACTGATTTCACAGAACTATTAGAAATTGATCTAGAAAAAAAATCACTAATAAAGTTATAAAGTATTCAGTCTCTCTCCGTCTTTCTTTGTCTCCCTGTCTATCTCTCTTCCCCTGACCCTCTGGCTCTCATTTGAGAGACCAATGCTATTTATTAGTAATAGGTCACTTTGTAGTGATCCAGGTTTGCTCACAAACCGCACAAAAGGCTTTATATGTAATATTTTCTGCATTATCAAGAGCAGGTTAGGCTTTTCCTTGGTACCAAAGGAAATTTCTTCTTCTCTGATCCTTTTGCCCTTCTTTTCCAGCTTAAGTTCAATTATAGTGAAGACACATTGTTGTAGCTGCTGGCTGCTTCACTTTGGTTACAACAGTTTGGGGATATGAAGTAGAGAAGAAATGGATCTGCACGCAGTGCATAAGCAATGATAAGCATCTTTGGAGTCTTCCCCATTCCACTAGTGATGCCAAGAGGTGGCATGCGCAGAGAGCACCCATAACTACCGAACCCTGTAAGCAAGTCTTGCCATAGCAGAAGACTTCTCCTAGGTCCTGGGTAGACTGTTTAAGGCAGAAAAAAAAAAAAAAAAAAGGTGACTTTGTATTTCTTTCCTGCAACTCAAAGAGTTGTAGGTGTGGAAATATCATTGTTGACTTTTAGTAGAATATTATGAGAGTCATGTCCTGATTTTCCACCCTCCCAAATTACAGGAAGAATTATTGATTAGCAGACAATGTTTATTAATTACCTAGCATGTCTTTAGTTCCTTTCCTTTTCCTCCCCCTCCTCCCTCCCTCCCTCCCTCCTCCCTCCCTCTCTCCTTCCTTCCTCCCTCCTCCCTCCCTCCCTCCTCCTCTCCTTCCATCCCTCCTCCCTCCCTCCCTCTCTCCTTCCTTCCTTCCTTCCTCCCTCCTCCCTCCCTCCCATCCTTATTTTTGTCCCTTTCTTTCTCTTACTATCCCTTATTTCTTCCTATGTTTTTTTCCCTTCTTCCTCTTTTCATCTTTCCTTGTTTTCTTCCTTTCTTTCTTTCAGTGATTGTTCATTGAGTCTCTGTTTGGCCTGGCACTGTGCTGGGCACTGAGGACACAAAAGGGGCAAGACCCAATCATGCCTGGACAGATTTTACATCCAAATGAAGAAGTTTCTCCTTTGCAACATTGTTTACATAACTTTGATAAAATATCCATGATATGCACACAGCTTTTTCTCTTTACACCAGAGTTTCAAAGCCACCTGAAGCCATGTACTTACGGCTATGGAAAACCGCTGAATGTTTTCATCCTCGCAGTCTTGGATGACCTTATTCAGTAGATGATTGTCATGTGACTCTCCATCAGTCACAATGACCATGACTTTTTTAATCCCCCTTCGGGCGCCCCGAGCTTCAGTGAAAGCCTCTTTCCTGAAATAATCACACAATAGAGAAGCAAACAAAATACCACCCCAAGGTTAGGCAAAACAATAAACAAAATGGAAACACTGAGAAATCTAGGTAGCCCAGTGCTTTCCCTCCGAGATCAACATTGATGCCCATTGTTCGAGTGTGGAGGCATTATGATCATTATTTGCAATAGCTTTATATTTATCCCAGATGACAGATAGGTCACTATTTTGCCAATCACCACAATCCATGTTCAAAAGGCAGCAGTGTTTCATTTTGAGGAACTTCAAAAGGAGGGTGTGACTGGAACACACACCAGATTCAGAGAAGGTCAGATCTCACACACTCTCCCAGCCACCACTTTCTCTATATAAACTCTTCTACTCTTGCTTGACAGGCTTCTTTTCTTCTGCTTTTGGCAGTAGCTTTTGATTTAGTCTACACTTCCCCTACACCTACGCTGACATTCACAGAACAGCTCGGGAATCGTCTGAGCTGAGGAGAGGCGATTGGAGAAAACAGAATATTTGTATGGCTGTGAGTGTTTAAGAGTGCTCCTGGAGGGGGTAGAGATTAGAATAGGAATGAAAGACAGAAGATGGTGGTGGTCTGAAGGTCTGAATCAGGGACAGAGCTGGGTTATAGGGGCAGGAGGGTTGGAGTAGCTATAAAAGATTTGGTCTTGAACTAGGCTGCTGGAGGTGCTGGGGGTGGGGAGGGAAGAGGTGACATGGAGAGAAAGGAAAAATGCTATAACCTAATGGCAAAGAAAGGAATTTTTATTTAATTCAATGAGCATTTATGGAAAAAGGAGATAGGGGAAATGTTTGTTTTGTGTCTTCTACACACACACACACACACACACACACACACACACATTGCACACACACACACACAGGCACACACACACACAGGCACACACACACTAGCACACACACACACACAGGCACACTTTCTCCATCTCTGTTACTTTCTTTTATTCAGCTCACTTTCCTCTCTGGGGTCTTGGAAGAGAGGAGTACATTTTACTCAGGACTGAAACAATAAAAGGATTTCATATTATATTTTTCAGATTTCGATATAAAATATAGCAATCATTGTACTGAATGGTCCATTTAAATATTTTACTTTGGTCATCAGGACAAGCAGCTGCAATTTGGGATATGCCAAAGAAACGTGTGTCTTAAACCAACTTTCCGAACAATTTGCATGGTACACATTAGTTTTACTGTAGATGCACATAAATGGACAATAGTGGGTATTTTGTGAGTAAGGAGAGAGGATCCTGGTTATGTGAGCAAAGAAATTTTATCTGTGATTATTTTTCTTTTAAAAGGACTTAAAACAAATATGACAAGATGTTAACGACTGCCTTGATTCTGTCTGATGCATACATAGCATTTTGTTGTACTGTTCTTATATTTTTGATTCTTCCTAAAATTTTCAAAAGAAAAATATTTTTAAAAATTCTGATCAATGGAAAACTGTGTGTCTCTGCTCTCTACACTATACAAATAGATTCTACAACTTCCTTGTATGTACAAACAAAGGTGAAACAGATGTTAAAGGCTAGTATTTAAATGAAGTTCAAACATAGATATGAGATTCGGTCCTTTTTATAGTCCCAGTTCCTTAGAGGTTCACCAAAACTTCCTAATTCTATTGAAGATCAAGGCCATAACAGAATGAACAGCAGCTGAGGGAGACGATTAAAAGATCTTCTTTAAAGAAAATCTAGCAACTCTGAAACCAGGGTTGTCTTTATATATGTAAGAGTAGCCACTAGCAGAACTCCTGAGTACACCCTTTCTGTTTCAAATATCTTCAGCAAATTGCCCTTGACTCCCAAATACCACTATCCAGTGTTCTTTCTTTAAATTAAACATTGACCTCTCTGTGTGTTTTTAAACATGAAAATATCCCAAGAGAATCTCTTTCTTTTGGATAAGAGAATCCAGGTCTTATGATTAAACACTGTGGACCTAATGAAAAGAAAGAAAATTTGGGATAGGGATAAGGAGACACAAAGATATTTTGAATGAGGAGACATAGAAAATGGAAGGACTGTAAAAAAAAATAAAAATATTGTTTGCAACTGGCCTGGTCTGAAAGGAGTAACTAGAGCAATTAGAAATATGCTTAAACATGAAAAACGAATGTACAAGAAGATGACTTAGTCATATCATATGGAATTTTATTTATCTACAAAACTCAATAAACTCTGTGTCCTACAGCTAGACTCTTTGTGAGACACATAGGCAAAACCATATAGGGACATGGTATTTACAGTGGTATTTTATGCGGGAGCGAAAGCAGCCAGAATATTTCTTCAGTTAGCTTTCAAAGATGAATATTCATTCCTCGGTGATTGCCTTTGGAAAATACACAGCTCCCTACAGGCTCAGAGCTTTCAAAGGGCACTTTGATTAACTCTGAATGTGCATCACATTTAGTCAATTATTTGAGAGGGCACATTCAGCACACCTAAATGTGCACTCTTTGTGCATGCAAATTGGTGATTCTATGGGCAGATAAATATAAAATCACTCCACCTGTTTGTAGTGGTCTTCTCTTGGACCCATATAACTAGAAACACATGCTTTTCTAACATTTATGAATCTACAAAGCTGCATGAAATTTAAAAGTTTTGATATCTGACCCATTCTATGGAGTATCCATATTAACTATTTTAATCTCCTTAAAACACTGATCTTAGCAGGAGCATGGGTAATTAGCTCTTCAGAATTAGGTGACAGTCCAAAAGTTGGAAGCATTTAACTGAAGGATCCTTAACATTAAACTATTTATTAGATTTCCTGTGATTTTGGTATTGTTTAGTATTTATTCAGAAGCTTAATAGCTTTAATGGTGACTAAGGTGAAAAACAGCAAAAGATAAGAGTTGAGTGAGATCAGAAACAATAGAGAAAAGATGTTCTATTGTGTAAGAAAAGGACCATTTTGTAGATTCTTACAGAAGGAAGTTCAACCAGAGTGGATTATATACATTCCATAAAGGAAATTGCAGAAGGGAGGAAGAAAAGGATGTCAACTGGAGATAATTTGGAGAAAGTACGAAAGAAGAAAGAGAGCATTGCAAATGATGAAATCTTTTCCATCTCTTTCAATCTTTGCACTGAAAATGATTTCAAATAAGGCAATACTGAATTCGGCCTCTTAAAAACTCATATTTGAGAGCTTCAATAACCCTGAATCAGGTACTATAAAATTATAGACATACTAGAATATAAATATTATTGAGTAGAAGTAGACTAACCACTTTTTTAAGATCGAGGCTTGTAGAAGCTGAAAACAAAGAATAAAGGGAGAAGATAGTCACTCATCTTATGTCTTTAGTACCCAAGAACATGATGCAGTAACCATAGTGATTTTTGGTTAATTTTCCATCAGTTAAACACTTGGAATAAAAGGAAGGATCAGAAGAGTAATGAGACTGTATTACAGAAAAACCCGATTCTGTAACAATTAGCTAATCAGCTGAATCTACTTTTAAACAAGATGGCTTTAAATTTTGACAAGGTAAATGTTCAATCAACACTCCAAAGGGCCAGATCGTGAACAGTTATTTGTGTATAGTCTTTTACTTTGGTTTATTTTTTAACCATGTACCTTGCTGTGTCTATTCCAAGGGCTGTCATAGTCTGGCGGCCGCCTCTCTGTCCTATTTTATTTGCCGCAACGAGTACCTCTTCTGTCGATGAGTAGGTATTGAGGTTGAACTCATGGGTTACGTTTTCTCCATACTGTACAATTCCAACCTGAAACACCAAAAGCCACTGTGAGTTATTGCTCCAGCAATATTCCCTGCTTCAATTTTGTTCAGTTTATACATAAAGGTCAGCTGTAACATATTTTAGTCCTTCAGACGAGTTTAAAATCTGTGAGTACACAAGTCCTTCTACTTTGACAGCAATAATCATTGCCATCTGTGGATATTCACAGCCTGAAGAACAAAAATGAAAGTGGTATTATTAAACTTCTCAAGTGATTGGTTTATTTCTTCCATAGTTTTTACCGAATGACTCTGGTGGGTCTTAGGGGGTAGAATGTGAAACACACAGAGTCTCTGCCTTCGTTTTCATGGAGCTTCTACATTAAAGGAGAGAGAGATTAAAACACATGATCATTCAAATACACATTCAACTGCAAACTGTGAAAAGGGCTAATAACAGAAAAGCTGTTATTAGCAAGTATAACGCCCTAATTTAAAATGGGGGCTCATGGAAGGAATTTCAGAAGTGATATTTAAGTTGAGACCTTAATAGGTGCTTGGAGGGCAGAGGCCTATCCTGGATAGAGGCTAAGAGAGGGTATGGGGTCCATGAGGGGAAATGCATATATTAAGAAGCTAGATGGGGAAGGAGGTATGCCCTAAGAACAAAAAGGAAGTCAGTGAGCCTGGACCAGGCTACGAGGGGAGAGTGGAGCTAGAGGAGCCTAGAAGAAAAGGGATGTATCTGACAAGGGCACAGATGTGCTTCATGCTTTATGTAGCTCATCTATAGCTTCGTTTCTTCCAGATCACCCCTTCTCACCACCACTCCTTTTCTTGTTCTCTGTCTTCCATCTCTTATCGCCTTCCTCTTTTCATTCCCTCTTTTCTACAGACTGGACAATGTAGGCAGAGCCACCATAAAGTAAAACGATGAAGAAGGTTACATGCCCCTAGATTCAATTTCCCTTGATCCATCTTCCTCCTCCCACCCCAGAGATACCCATTTTTCTTATCTTTTGAAGGTTGATGGGTACCAATAAACTAACTTACATCAAGAATTGTGCCTGAAGATACATTTGTTTAACCCTTCTACCCCAAAATTAGGGACTCAGGAAGTTTTTTTGCCCAAAAGGAAAAGGGGATGTCTTTTTCATGTAAGAATTCTGGGCACTTCATTTCTTGGGTAGGGGATGTAAGCTGAGACATTTAACCATGGCTGCTTTCTTTCCAAGGCAATCGCCTAGTTGGCCCTTGGGTAAAGTTGCCTCTGGTGCCTGCCTTAGAGCCAATCCTATTTCCTAGTCTGATCCTATATCCAAGTGGAAGAAGGATCAGCATCTACCTTCTACCCTCTCCTGCTGACATCACTGTTGTCAGAAATCTTTAGGCTTAATTATAAGTCTGCTTTATAGATACATTGCCACAGGTAGGTCTTTTTGGAAACCAAAAGCATACTCTGACATTGCAGAAACAAATCAGAGAACACCCAATTTAAAATAATCTTTATCGTCTTTGAGCTACCTTCTAGAGCACACTAGACATCTTGGAGGAATGATGCTGCCATGTCTAAATAAGAATACTATCTTATATTTTTACTGCTTTTAAAAAGCATTCTTTCTTAATTTATTCAAATTATAATAACAGAAATTACTATCACATTTGATACACGAGGAAACTGAGTTTAAAAAGCTCATTCCCCACAGTGAAGAGGCAGAAGAGTGTGTATCCTTTATCCCAGGGCTCTTTCCATCACTCTACTTGCTCTCAACAAAAGTGCATTTCCTTAAAGTGGCCCCGTTCTCTAGTCCTCTCACTTTGCTAGCTTTTGGTAAATGCTGCTGCCATTTCATGGCTGCTCAATGAATTCAGTTAGCTAGTTAACTAACTGAGACACATATAATAAAGTTCAAAAACAAACAAATAAATAGATCATATTAAAAAAGTAAATAGAACCTATTAATCCTTCTTAGAGTTGCTTATTCAGGTATGAGATTAATCAGAAATAACTGGAGAATATATGCAAGTGTAAGATAAGGTACTGCAAAAGCTGAATAAATATGCAATCTGCTTAATCCATGTGCAGGTTAGCTTAGCCCTTCCATAAATATATCTCTAACCTCATATTCATCATCATCTGTCCCAAGACCATGTGCTATTATGATTGGAATAAAGATGACCAGAAGTTCATTTGTAAATAAGGTAGGATACAACCAATTACACAAAAAAATAAAATGGATGAGTACACACCCATGACTCCAATTCAGGTTATTTCCTTGATTTATAATTAATTGTTATTTATTATTTTCTACATAGAATTAAAATTCTTTTCTCAATGGCCCTTACAGCTTTTAATTAGTAAACCAGGGAGAAACTGAATTATTACTAAGGAAAGCCATGTAGGCTTGACATTGTCTCTGTGTATATAAATTTTCAATATAAATAAAAGGAAAATGATTTCATTACTTAAATAATCATTATGACTCATTTTGGGTACCAAGGTAAATAAATGCTGCTGTGGAAGTTAATTGTTCATCCATTCAGTACATTTCACAGAGCTGTTTTTTTTTTAAATTTCCCTTTGTTTTTATTTGACTAAGCAAGAGGCTAAAGAACTTTGAAACTGTCATTATTCTTGGGCATTTTACAACTGGGATGTCTCTATTGAATGCCCTAGTCTCTCATTTCTTTGAGTTCCTCGGCTTCAGTAATCTTTTTCTCTAGCTCTTTAAGTCATCTACTTCCACGGTTGTACCCATGACTTTGTCATCTGGAAAAACTGCAGCACCTCAGTCTTAATTTCAAGCATTCTTCTCTCTGACCATTAACTTCAACTTATTTACCTAGTATATCTAATTCATTCCTTGACCACATCAAGACTACCAATTAATTCATAAATTCTATCTTCTTTTTTTGTACTTAGCCTAGATTCCGTGTTCCTTTACCATAATCATTTACTTGCAACATTTAATGTCTTTAACCATTTTTTCTCTCCATTAACTCACTTGGCGAACTTCCAAGTCCAGCTAAGTACAAATTATCTCCTCCTCTGCATGTGCTTCCGTGATACTGAAAGTTGCTAGAGAAAAATCACATAACTTGTAGAGTAGTCTCACTTTAAAGTGAGGGTCATAGATCTCAAATGTGGTTGCACATAGCACTGCCCAACAGTCCTACTAATTTTTACTAATGAGTGTGCTTTGCTTCCATTTATTAAGTTCAACCAAACTCTAGATATCAGCTGTTAACTACTCAGGAAAAAGAGAGTATCTCACTTATACATGGTGAGGAGTTCACATGAGAAGAGGTGTTAGTCATGTCAACTAAACAAGGCTGCTTTGTGCCATAATATTTTACATTTACAACACATTTTACATATCTTACAGGACAAAACTATAAACTATTGGATTATCTGGATGAATTATCTTCACACCTAGAATAGAGAAAAATTTTAGTACCGTAATAAGCCAGAGATCAGTGCTTTATATCTTATCTAGTCTCTCTTTCTCTCTTTCTAACTGCTTAACATATATTTCACTTCTGTAAGCTTATTCTTTGTAAATGTTAAGATATGAAAACTTCTAACTTCCTATTCTTCATCCTTTCTTTATACTCTGTTTCTAACAACTCCATCTGAACTTGTCTTCAGATGACTGTCTTGAGACTGTTAAGAGCTGCTTTGCCCCAAAGGTTCAAAGAGCCAGAAGTGCCTGGCAGTTTTCTCCCTCCTTGCCCCTCACTTTGCTCCATAGGCAATGGCTGAGTGTAGGCAACAGAAGACCATCCCCTTGACCCAACTTAAAGCCCCCCTTCCAGATCAGGTTGGGGCCTTAACTTCATTTGAAATCACACCCTTGTTTGTCCTTTATTGCTACTCCGTGTTGCTCATCCAAATCCCTTACTATTTTACTACAGGAGACACTCTGTCACTTAACACCTTCTCTCAGGGTTGGCTTCTGGGAACCATACCTCAGGCAGCTATTATCTGCATTTCTGTGTTTTTCCTTTAGCCTAGGCTAGACATCATTGCCTTGAACCTAGACCATGGCGATGGTTAGTCTCTCTACTGCTGATCTCCCTCCTTCCATTTCCACTCTCCTCAAATCCTTCTACAAATTAATGGCAAATGGACTGTCTTAAAATTCTGCTTTTCACGTAATTTCCTTGTTAAAAAATCTCCAGTAGCTCTCCATTGCCTGCATCAATGACTCTGAAGTATACTTTAAAAGAGAATTTTTATTTTAAATAAAATAGAAAACAGATAAAATTTTAAGGTGCTACTTGAGATGCTGGGCCCATCAGTTAGAGTTCAGTTCTTCCCTTGACCTTCCATGACCCAACAGGCTCTGCCTTTTCTATTCCCCTTCCCTCATGTTTAGGAATCCCCAGCGTGAACTCCATCCCCATCAAGTCCCCTTCCTTAACCTCCAACTAAGAAAATTCTACCCATACTGTAAGATTCAAGTTTCACTTTCTCTGCAAAATGTTCCCTACCTAGTCACCAGTATAGTCCATACTGATCTTCCCCTTCTCTGAAATCTGAAGCAAAATTGTCTGCCCCGCTCCCGTGAGTACTGCATTCTTCTCAACTGTTTTGTATGCATGCTTTATCTGCCCAGCTGCATTATAAGTTCTAAAGGGGCAAGCAGGGATAAAGAGCATGGACTGTGTCATAGCTTTTGGTATTCTCTTATCCATTACCAATGTTTTGCTTTGCTCACAGTTGACCCTCATACATTCTTGCTACATGACTGCAACATTTCACATCAGCAAGTAGAAAACTGAGATAGGAGGGGAATAACGATAAGCAGAAAGAGAGCTACAAAGAAGTGTGGGAAATGAGGAGAGTGGGCAGTGAAATGCAAATCTCAGGGAAATGACATTTAGTGTAGGTCCCTGGCTGATGCCAGCACCTTAGGAACCCGAGTTAAAGCCTGCTGTGTCTTCCCCCAGAAAAACGTTTCATTTATTAATTATCACAGGAAAATGTTCATATCACAAAACAAACATATGTAATGCCTTGCTGAGTATTGGTGAAACCTAGTTCAATACAAATACTTTCAGTCTGAGCTTAGAGTATAATTTAAGGCACATGAAATAGATTTGTACTAGCATAATGCGTATATGTGCATATGCAACAGCATCGAATAAGTGTGAGAATTAAATAACAAGATAAAAAGTGAGCTGAGTGGTGAATACACATATGAGGGGGCAAGAGGAGAGGGAATCATAAACATAGTCACTGTCTCATATTGAAAAGCCTATGGAGGAGGGAATTTCCAGCTTCCTGATACCCAGCTGAAAAACAGACAATAGGTTGTAGAAACAGAATGGGAGAAAGAAGAGCAGTCTAGAGACTGGAAAATACGTCAGGATGATAAGAAATTTAAGTCATTCTAGAAATTAAGACAAAGAAATAAAAACAACCAAGAATCTTCTTAGTTGACTCGAAGCATCCAATTACTGTGGAAACCAGAGGGCAGAAGTTAAGTAGAGAGCAGGTAAGGGGTGACGAAGGAGTGAGGATTCTAGACATTTTTCCTGAATGGAAATAAGAAGGATGGGAGCTAAAAGAAGCAACTGGGTTAGATTGGGGCTTTTTTTTTTTTTTCTAAGAGGAATGGAAAGAGAGTAGTTTATGACATCAGTAAAAGAGTGGATGAAGATAGTAACAATAGACTCTTATAAAGGGGTGTAAGTCACAAGTATATATGCAAATATATCACATAACGTGTATATTGCATATGCATATGCAATATATATCACACGATACACATGTGATATATAAAAGTAAGTAGAAGTTACTTTTTAGAAACAAATGGAGAGGATGTGTTTACCTCTTGGGATATCCAATTTGAACTTCTTGACTAAGAAGAACAAAAGACAAGTATACAATTACAATCTAAGGCCAAGAGACCCAAGAGCTGATTCAGTCTATAGCATATACCAGGAACACAACTGGCTAAGGATTCTGTTATATGAACAATAGGTTTATATCGCTCAATAGAACATTCCACGTAAGCATAAGATTTGTAATCCTTTTTCAGCTAAAACCCAAACCAATATCTTCTTATCCCTTTTCCAAAAAATACAAGCATCCTTTTGTATGTTACTAGGTACAATTTTAAAAAAGAATTCCATGGCCATGGAATTAGAAAGCAATAGGTAACACAAAATTAAGCATTATCTTTACAGCAGGAGCCCTTCCCTCAATTTCTCTGTCTCTCTTTGCCATCTGTCTGTCTCTGTATTTTTCCCTCTGCGATTTACATGAAGTAAAAAATGCCATAAATTTTGAATAGTGCAAAAGAGCAAGGCGTTCTCTTATTCTTATCCTACTCTAACTCGTAAGCAAATTCTTTTGCAATTGTTCTCAAAGTCTTTAACACGAAAACATGCATTGCGAATCACACATTGGAAGACCTGATTTATTTTATTCTTATTTAAGAGAATATATATATATTTTTTGCGAAGAACATATTCAACACCTTAAACAACACAGTTTGGAAAACAATGTTCTACAATGTTAGGAGCTACCTACTTGTAAAGATCAATTAATTGTTCTCTTCTTCACCCTTATTATATTTATGACACACTGTCATGAGTTGCAGTTATTCAAATATAAGATTTTACCTCATTTCTAAGTTGGACATTTTTGGGGGATTAGGAACAAAGTTTTAGTGTTTTTCTACATTCCCCGTGACACTTAGCATAATACTTAATAAGATACTTCATAGATATCTGCTGAATTAAAATGAATTAATTACACAATGGCTTCATTTCTTTTGGGAGTAGAGACGAAAGAGGAAGAAACTGAATGTGAAGAATAAGAAAGGACATTGTTAGAAATCACCGAAAGGAAGGCCTTACTGATTTTTTTCTCGTGAAACAAAGTCACAACAGAATGACAAGGGAGTGTAAGAAAGATAATCTTTAAAATAGCTATTAAGTATTTTGAGTCAAAGAGTTATGAGAGAATGAAATTATTTACTCATTTAGAATTATATTATTACCTTGTATTGTTAAATCAGGGTTGTAACACCAGCACCTATATTTTAATGCCCAGCAGAACTAAGTTTCTGGGCTTTCATTCCACAATTAACATTAATAAATCGATGGCTTCCTTAGGGGAGTAAAGACAGAGTAAAACAATGAAGTTTTCTGTTTCTGTAAGATGCACAGTTGCTTATCTGACAAGAGCTTAGGCTTTGTATCTGACCAATTTATATTTCCTTTTACCAAACTATGGTACAAAAGCACTGCCTTACTACATGCATCTAATGTAATTAAGTCAGGGTATGGATGTGGTGATAGTACAGGCTGCAATCCAGGTTAACTGTCAGCACAAAACATTTTGAGGCTGTTAGCTGAAACCAGGCTTAACCTTTGTCACCATGGAGAAGGACATAAATGAAACTGTTTCACAGGTAGACGAGTCCTCAAAAACATAAATAAAGTTGATAGATGATAGGTACAGGTCCTAGGAAAAGGGTGTCTTTAGTTGGCTTCTTGCTTGATGGAAGATGCTACTGTAAGATTGATCCATGTTCCAAAATCCAAGGGTAGGAGACATTAAAGTCAAGTTTTGTGGAGAAGGGAGAAGACTATGGAAGGAATCAGGACTAGAGGTGAATGGGGCTAGACGACTGAACACCTATAAAGAAAGGCCTAAAACACAATGTAAAGGGGCTTCCAGGGGCAGTCCCCTTCAAGCAAGTACCTTCTAGCAAAGACTTCATGAAGCGGAGTGATAGATGGTGGTCACTACTATAATAATTTTTAACACAAAGAGACATGAAAGCCTCCAGGAATTACATTTTCCCAGTGCAAATGACTTGCCTCCTATGTGCTAGGCAACACAGAAAACTCTGAACCATATATCATTAAGGCACAATGCTGTCACCATGGAATTTACAGTCCACCAGAAGACAGACACGTGAAACAAAAAGCGATGCTACCGAGTGATGGATGAGTGCAGTAAGTGAAGGGTGTGTGAATACTATGGAAATATGGGATGGGAGGGAAATCTTCTTGGGAAGGGTGGGTGGAATAATCATAAAAAATGACAGAGAAAGTGACATTTGAACTGAATCTAAGCAGTTCACCTGGCACATAGGGCTGGGATAGAGAAGGGCATTGGAGGCAGAGGGAATCACGTGAGCACAGAACGATGCATTCAGGGGAGGCCAGGGTGAGTAGAGGCTGTGCGGCAAGAAGACAAGTGGGCATGAGGGAGGCAGGAAGCAGTGGCAATGACCGGTGCCAGATGACAAATGCCTTATAGTTCACTGGAGAGATCAGATATTATTCAGCAGGCAACAACTGTCGATTTTTATCAGAGAATATGCCATGATCTGAACTTTACCTTGGAAAGATAACTTAGGTGAGTGATGCGTGGAGGTGGGGGAGAATGGAGACCAGGAGGCTAGCAAGTGAGAAGATTCACCTCATTCACAGCACTTCTTGCAGAAGCTGTAGCCTGATTGACAAGGATATGGCTGCCTGGCTCAGTCAGGCTTCTTTTCAGACCTCAAAACAATCAATCAGGCCTCATATTTAAGGCTTCTAGGGAAAGGGCCATAACATGTGCAGTAAAAAGAAAGATAAATAATATTCCTAAAATTTAATTAATTTCCCTCTTTCGTTTTGCCTGGTTTAATGTTATGCTCTACTCTTGATGGGAACAATCTAGACATTGTTCCATTAGTATATTTCACTTTTATATCAAGCCTCACAATTTATTGGTTTTATTTAGGGTAATGCACTCATATTTGGCATATTTATATCATTCTCATTTATTATTAAAAGCAATGTTATGTTTCGGTATTGAGGATCAATAACACCTCCATAATGTTTATACAGTCATATCTTTTATATCAAGTTCAGAGTGTTTCAGGTTTGCTTTTATAGGTAGCTTTTTAAAAAGCAATTTTATAGCCTTTACTCTGTCTTGGGCAAAAAAACTGGTTTACAAAAATTCCTTGACTATGTTTGCAAATGTCTTAATGGGACCACACAGAAACATGGAAGAAACTTTGAGTAACTACAGTAGGTCTGCTTATCCACTGGGATACGTTCCAAGATCCCCAGTAGATGCTAAACCCGTGAATATTGTGGATAATACCGAAGTCTATATGTACTTTGTTTTTTCCTATGCATACATATCTATGATAAAGTTTAATTTATAAATTAGGCATACTAAGAGATCAATAACAATAAATAATAATAACATAGATCAATTAAAACAGTATAAAGTTATGTGAATGTAGTCTCTCAAAATATTTTATCGTACTGTATGTACAGTATGGATACGCTGGACAAAGGGATGAGTCACATCCGGAGTGGAATGGAGCAAGATGGTACAAGATTTTATCACACTACTCAGAATGGCTTGCAACTTAAAATTTATAAATTGTTTATTTTTGGAATTTTCCATTCAATTTTTGGACTACAGTTGACCATAGTAACTGAAACCCTGGAGAGTGAAACTGCAGATAAGGGGGAGATTACTATATTTAGAATGGACGTTTCTGTCACTTGTGCTGCATTCCCCCAACGTATACTAATTGTCACATAGAAACTTTAATGCAAGCTTTTTAATTTACCTACCTTCTTTCCTTCCATCTTTCCATCTCCCTTCCTTTCTCCCTCCCTCCCTCCTTCCCTCCCTCCCTGGTTCACTCCCTCCCTTCCTTCCTCCTTCTCTCTTCCTTTCTATCTTTTTCTTTCTGGTGAGAGGTGACAATTACTTCCAGAAATGTTTCATATTTTTGAGATTGCCTTTCAATATTTGCACTTACTAAATCATAAATCTATGACTGCAGAGAAGAGCCATCATAGTTGATCTTTACCTGTTGTACCAAGTATATAAATATAATCCATATGACAAACAAGAACACATGAAATACACAGTAATCTTCCCTTACCCACAGTTTTGCTTTCAGTGGTTTCAGTTATCTGTAGTCAACTGTGGTCTGAAAATATTAAAAGGAAAATTCCAGAAATAAACAATTCATAAGTTTTCAATTGTGCGTTATTCTGAGTGGCATAACAACATCTTAGGCCATCGTGTTCCGTCCAGCCCAGGATGTGAATCATCCCTTTCTTCAGTGTATCCACACTGTAGACACTATCTACCACCCATTAGTCACTTAATATCCATCTCGGTTATTTGATCGATTGTCTCAGTATCATAGTGCTTGTGTTCAAGTAACACTTATTTTACTTAAAAATAGCCCACAAACACAAGACTAGTGATGCTGGCAATTCAGATATGCCAAAGAGAAGCTGTAAAGTGCTTTCTTTAAGTGAAAAGGTGAGTATAGTACAATATTTTGAGAGAGAGCATATTCACATAACTCTTATTACAATATATTGTTATAATTATTGTTTTATTATTATTGTCATTAATCTTATTGTACCTAATTTATAAATTAAACTTTATCATGGGTATAAATGTATAGGAAAGAGCATAGTATATACAGGGTTCAATACTATCCACAGTTTCACTCATCCACAGAAAGTCTTGGAACATATACCCTGCAGATAAGGAGAACTACTATAATCAAAATGCAAATTGTTTTGCCCCTTCATCCCTTTAAGACTGATTTAGGGTGAAGTTGTTCCACTCTCCCTGAGTGGAAAGACAGATGTGTTATGACTTCTCACTCTTAGTTTTAAAATGTCTGTTAGTATATTTTAATTTCAGTTGTACCACATGAAATTTCTGTATTTATAGGTCAACAAATTTTATATAGCAACAAATTTTATACATACGGTTCAACTTAAAACAAAACCAACAAGACAAACTATGAGCGTCGATTTATAATTAAATCTTCTCTTCTCCCCCTATTAAAGCTTTACAGGTGAGAAGAATGTGGCTGAGAAATGGGCACAGCTCTCTGTTTCCCACCTGTCTCTCTTAGATTGCCAACTATAGTTTCTGATCTCTCGGGGGATGGGGTAGAGAAAATAAATAAAGGGTATAGAAATTCCTACTCCACTGGTGTTATCCTAAGAAAGATCAGGTGTTAACAAATGTTTACAACTTTCTTGTGAATTCTTTGGGTGGTCTCCCTTTACCTACTACCTACATCCTTGGCTGAATGAATGCATTTCACTACTGCAGTCTCTAGGAACCAGGGCTATCTTCTGCTGTCCTGTGCAGAGGCCTCCACTCACTTGCAGGAGATTCTATGGACAGACCTAAAATGATTCTCTGATGATCCAGGGAAACACATACATTCCTTGTACTGACAAACTGGGAGTATAGGCTCATCTCAGTGCAGCTGTCTCTACTTTGACTTGCCTGTCAGTTGCTAGGCAGTAGATATTTCAGGCAGGAGTCAGGCACTAGTCAACTGTGTGTCCCAACTTTACTAGACATGTACCAAGCTCATTGTATGACCCAGTCCACTGAAGACTTTCTCACCAGGTTCTTTCTACAGAGAAATCTTCACACATTCTCTGAACCCCATTCTCAATGCCTTAATTTCCTTGATATGAATGAGGAGTCTAAGAGTTCTCTATCCAGCTCTTAACTTTCTGTCTTTGTAACTCCTCTGGGAAGCCTCTCTCACAATTCATTTTTATGTCTGCCCCTTTTAGAAATAGACATAGGGAGGGTAAGTAAGTAAGGAGGAGGAAAAATTCTAGAAGCTAACTCTGCCAATCTTAGGGCAAAATTGGGTGCTTTCATTGTAAACATTTCTCTGAATAGAGTCATTGTTCCCTATAAGAAAGATGTAACTCCATGAAGCCCACCCCGCGGGCTAGAATTTCTCTGGCGGTTAGACAGAATAGCTCCTCTATTAGGATTCTCATCACAGAAATGTAAAATTAATTATCGTTCTAAGAGTTAGAAACATCAAATTTGCAGCAGAACGGGTTGAGCATATAAGCCACTGATTGTTATTTATTCCTTTACAAGACTGAGCCACTGTCCCAGATCCTCAATGAAGCAGTGATTATACTTCTAAAATAGTCTTATAGATTTTCTTCCTGAAGTTGTCTAGCAACTTTAAACATATTGCAGCTGCACTAATTTCTACAAATAGCTACAAATAAATTAATTTTTATAGTAAAATAGATAAACAAATTGGAAAATAAATTCAAATATTCAGATGACTATAAAATATTAAAAATTTAAAAATATTTCAAGAATATTATTTGTTTTGGAAAGAAAGGATTGGAGAGGAAGGTAAAATGGGGTAGACAATACAAGCAGAAGGGAAGAAGCCAGGGGAGAGCTATGATCAAGCAGTGGATGTCAGGTATGTCAGTGCAGGGAGCAGAGCACCAAGAGGCCTGGGCTGGTTCCAGCCAAAGGGCTGGCCTAGGAAGAATGAGGACAGTCATGATGAGATGGAAAGTACTAGAGACCTGTTATTTGAGGACATCAGATGGAATCAGCTCTGAAACTTCTCTCCAGAAGTAGGGCTCTCAGGAAAACAAACAAAAAAAAGAACACTGGACTGTTGTTGGAGAGCCGTGTGGGTTTATGTGCTGTCAACAATTAAGGAACCTTGAACAAGTCACTTAGCCTGTCACGTCCCTCCATAAATTGAGATTCTTGGCTAAATTACCTCTAAGATTCCTTCCAGCTTAATTTTATGGCTCTACGAAATCTTTTTGACAAAGAAGAAAGGACAGGGGAAGACAGGAAAGGAGGAAGAAAGGGCTTCAGAAGGGAAAATAAGGGGATCCATGTAGAACATGTACCAAGAAGAGGAGCAAGTCACAATTCCAGAGTGGTTTTGTAAGGGATATGGACCACCTGACACTTTGTAGAAAGAAAGATATACTTCTGGTAATTCACTTGGAAAGACCAATTGTAGATGAGAAACTTGAATCCAGGAAAATTTCCACGTTTTGATGTATAAAAGTCTATTTTCTTTGAATGATTTCATACTGATTTCAAGTTTTCTATTCTTTAGTAGGACATACGCAAGCTTACGCCTCACCTGGCTCTCTAAAGAGACCTATTCAGCTTTGGAATACACCCATATGACATTTCACTTTGAGGTTTGAGTTTCATTTTCAATCTTCAACTACTATTCTATCAAGAAAATGTATGTTTTTAAAAAATATATATATGCATGGATGGATACATACACAGATACCTGTGTGTGTGTGTGTGTGTGTGCGCGCGCGCGCGCGCGCGCATTTATATCCCAATTTTAATGTAGGTGTGACAAACATTGACGTGGTCAGAGCACTTTTTCAGTGCCTCAAGAAATTTTTCCAAAAATGAAGCTCTCAGAAAGAAAAAGAAAGCACACGGGACACGTGCAGTCCTAGAGTCCCCGTGGTCTCCCATAGTCCCCAAACCAGGCAACAACAATTCTGATTCTAGTGCTAATTCCTGCACTCAAGCCATGGACCTCACTTTGACATTTAATTTTCCTGTTATCCCTGTGTCTTTATATTTTAAGCCATATGGCCATATAAATTTAGATGAATTAAACCCAAACTCAGTGTCTAAAGTGGAAGAGTCACGTGAGAAGTTCTGTTTCATTTAGAGGTAACAAAGGGGAAATGTTTAGAAACAGGTACTCACAGGATGAAAAAGAAAGACAAAAAAGGATTCACCTTACTGTAGCTAAAGCATGGAGCATTTGCTTTTTACTTAAGGAAAAAAGAATTATTAAGTACAGAGAAAAATAGACTTTAAGCAATATCCTGTGGTCAATTCCTAATGTGTTTGTATAATATGAGAAAGGAGATTATGATGTGATGGTTCTTTGGGATGTCAGATTAGTTTCTATAAATTCTGAAACTCTGCTCTGATAGTGCCAAAGTGGCTACACTTACATTATAATTAAGAATTCAATTATGATTTCATAGAGATCTATAGGAGATATTTTCCAAGAACACTGAAAATGGCAGCTTTCACAATATTTTCTGTCTAAATATAATATGATCTGTCAGTAATATTCCTTTTATTAGGAATAAGAACAGGGTTATGGAATATAAAATTCACCCTGAATGTTACCTTTATTAATTAATTCATTTTCAGAATACTTTGTTTTAGTAAAAATTCATGCATTTTTATCTTTCAGACAAGAGAAATCAAAACACAGAGTTACATACCTGTGTCTGCTTAGGACCAATATCCATTCTTTCAAGAAGGTTATTTAGAAAAGCTGTAACACTCTCCCAGGGGTAGATGCTGTTGGAACCATCCAGCACGATGACTATGTCCAGTTGAGTGCTGCATTCTGCAACAAAGGGAGTCCACTGTTCAAATTTAAGGTCTATCTTTTTAGAGGTATATGAAATGATTTTCTTTTGGCTGAAAGAAACTCATCATAATAGATTAACCGATGGTTTACAAAGTGGACACATTGCTTTTACAATCAGAAAGAAATAGTTTTAGAAAAAGTACAAGTGATACTCATTGCATTCAGTAACAGTTTTGGAGTTCTTATCAAGTAAAACCCATCTATATTTAATTTTAACATTGTATGAGCTATCTTCAGAAATTTTCAACATGAATTTTATATGAGTTCTCATGCTGTGTATGTTTCAAATGAGGTTACTATCCTCAGAGAGACTTACCCTTTAAATAAAAGCAATGTGACAACTTTGGCTATGATGTTTAAATATGATTCTGTAAAGGTTACTTACATTAATATCAATTCCAAAAATAGCAATGAGATTTGGTTATATATTGGCAAAGCAAGCATTTACCTAAATTGGTAATGCTGGTAGCTGAGAAAATATTTCAAGTTTTTTGGTATGCTCCTGTGTATATATATGTCTCATTCACTGCTTATACTTTCAAACATGCAAAAACATTGCATAAAATCTGTACCTTGTACAGGGGCAATGGAGTTCACGACTTGAAATGTGGGGCTGACATCAGAACAGATTCCAGTTGTGTAATGCAAATGTCCACATCTATAGGCATATAAGGGCCCACATGCCTTTTGAAAATTAAAGAAAAAGTTAAAAACTATAAGGTTTAAAATTATATAAAAGATTTTAAAAGACTTACAATGAAAGCATTCCTGGTTCATTAACTATTATTAACTCTTTGCTTTCTTACCAGAAACCCTCCGTTTGGGTTGGTAACTAACGTTGATCCAAACGTCATGTTCTCCTTTACTTCTGTGACATTGGGAATTGATGTATTAACTAAAAACAGAACAAAACTTTGTGAAGCTGGAAAGCAAAGTGAAATTAAGTGTCTTCACATTAAAACATTCTATTTGCCTTGCTCATATCATAGCACATTCTTCTTTTGGTTCAACTAAACAGTCTTCAAAGTATTACTAAGGAATATAATGAACAAGCTAAGGCTGAAAACATGGCTTAATGTCGCAGAAACTTTTTTCTGGATCACCATCCCAAATAGTTTTGCTGAACTGTAAAAGAATGCAGAACTATCAGGACAGCTACAATGTGGGATTGCCTTTCACACATTTTTTGCTAATTAAAACAAATAAAATTTTTAGTCTCTTAATATTGTAGATATAATGTAAATTCACATACTTATCTTACATGTCATATCTACATGTTATAAGCGACCAATGAGGAAACATGACTTTTGGCAAGAAGAGGGAAAATGGATAGAGGACCAGAAAAGGAAACTCAAATACAATTTTTTTGACCATTAATTTAGCATCATGGGGACATCATGAGCGTTACAAAGAAAACTGGAGCAGAATTAAAGCAGTGCTAGGAAGTTTGGATAAGAGAAACACAATGAACGGGCTACCTTTGACATTCCGTTTTGAAATGTTGGGTCCTTGAACATGTCAACCTGGCAAAATTGGCAAGAAGTTCTACTTACTCATCAAAAAAAAAAAAAAAAAAAAAAAAAAAAATTGGACAAGGAAAGCAAAAGCTTCTAAACCTTACTCAGCAGAATGCTGACATATTTGAAAGTGGCAATACTCAAGTTCAAGAAAGATCTGTTCATGCCTAGAAGATTTTCCTACCTTAAGACTATATATATATATTTAAAGAGGGAAATGGAAGCAGAGATTCCTGAATGGTCACACTGACGTCCAAATCTGAACATCAGTCTTTGTTCCAGAGTTTAATGTGATTTGCTTTGAAAGCACTTGGGACTGGGCTATAATCTAAAATGGTTTTGAATAACCTGGATTCGAGTTTTTTTATACTAGGGTTGGGCATTCCTGGGATATTAGGGACTGCATAGAAACTTTGCTACTGTTCTTGATGTAGCTAAAATCTCCACGCTGATGTTAAAAATCTAGTTTCCAGTAATGGAGGAGTAGCTCCTGTCAGAACAACTGTTTAACAAATAACAACTACAAACTCTAGGAAAAAGAAAAAAAAAATGTATGAAACAACCATCCATCTGAAGGCACTGGAAAATAACCAAAAATAAGCAGAAATTGGAGGGGAGTCTGTACTTGTAAGAAGAGATTAGCACTGGGTGAGTTTCCTGTTTTTGTGTGTCTTTGTTTTCTTCTAAGGGAGGCTAAATCTCAAATAGAACTCTCTCAGTCTTGTTGTCTTGAAGAAAGAGAAGACAGAAATTTGGGGCCATGGCAGCAATTGCAAAGTGAGGGATGTTCTATGTTCATATATATTCTGTCCAAATATCTGAATGACATGAACTGTGTATATGCAGGGTAAACTTCAAACAGCCTAGCTTCCCACTGCAGTTTGGAAATTAAGTTCAGCCAAGTAAATTGCCTGCTAAAACAAAAAGTTCAGACTATCCAAGGGCATATAGCAGATCTAAATCTCCACACATAACTCAGAAGTATACTCCAGGATACAATCCAAAATTACTAAACATAAGAAGAAATAGGAAAATGTGACCCAACCTCAAGAGAAAAGTAATAAATGGAAAGAAATGTTGAGATATTCCTGATGTTAGAATTGTCAGGCAAGGATATTAAAGCAGCTGTTATAACTATGCTTATGAATGTAAAGGAAAAATGTTCATAATAAACAAACAAATAGGAAAATTTTAAAAAGAACTGAAAAAATACAATATCTGAAATAAAGTTGTAGGTTATGAATCATTTCCATGGTATTTAATACCATATAGAACACTGACAGGTTTCTAACTCCTGGATAGTTCTAGTAGGAATTTTCTAGTTAAGTTCTAACTATAGTGATATTTCTATCAAATACCTCTATTTCAATATAAATTTATCTTGTGCTATTTTCTTTTTTAAAAAAGTAAATTTATCTATTTCAATTCCTCTTGTGCTATTTTCTTTTAAAAAACAAACACTAAGGTAAATTTTGTGGAGGAAATGTGGTGGGCGAATTTTATTTGGAAAAGTTCTTTCATGTAACCATGTATTTACAAAGGATTCTGAACAATGAAGGTCATGAAAGGTTACAAAACCAGCAAGGTCTTCTAAATCTATGGATATCCTATGGTGAATTTCTAAAGCAAATAAATAAAGGGCAGAGGGAATCAAAATGTTATTTTATGTAAATTTGAATGATAAGAACTAAAGGATGTTTATAGGTTATTTTTAATATTTTCTTGAGTTGGTTGAAATTTATTTTTAGTTAGGTTATCGGGCATAATTTAGGACCAGACTTCAACATTTTGACTTTACATACCTGGTAGGTCCAGCTTTATGCAAGGTAACGATTCTCCTCTCCCAACTGGACACTTATACACATCTCCAGTTCTGTTCTTAGGTTGGCCAACTAAAGGAGAACCAATAAGCACCCTGGAAGTTAAATAACTCAATTACCATTTTTGAACAAGAAACATTTTGCTTTAGTTATTTTATAACTAATTCTAAGACAATTGACAGCAGTTCCCATTGACAAAATAAGATAGTCATCTTGTATTATTAATTCAATGTTATCTAAAATGAGCAGAGTTTCTTCTCCAAACTGCAGATTGGTTTGAATAAAAAAAACACATAAAATACATAGAAGAGGGATGCCATAACATTTTATTTTATTGTATTATACATTACTTTGTCATATTTTTATTTGGGGGCTGAAATAATAAATAGTGGTTAAGCCTACTGTTGTGTTAGTTTACAAAACATGGAAGTATAAATGACTTTTTCATCAGGAACTGATAATTTAATAGAGAAGTTAGGAAATATAAACATTTAACATTAGTATATGTTAGGTTGTAAGCACTTAGAAAATAAGGATAGTTGTGAGACCAAAGTTAAAATCACTTATTGTCTTTTGAGACAGAATTATGAAATCATTTTTATTATAATTACTGGAAAAATATAATCACGATTTATATTAGTTCTAGCAAGCCATTTAACAAGGTCTCCTATGATATCTTCAGAAATAGGATGAATGAATGTGATTGTTAAACTATTGAGGTGGATCCACAGCTGCTGATTCATTGCTGGCTAAACAGTTATGCCCAAGGATACTGATTGCTAGTAAGCAAAAGACTCCAATTGTGTGTCATAAGATTACACTTAGTATTGCCTTAGCCTATATCTTTATTAATGACTTGAATAAAGATACGGAAAGTATAAAAGTACTCATCAAGTAAATCAATATGCCTATTTGGGCATTCAGAAACATCTCAACATTCCGGGAACAAGAAACTTAAACTAGTTAAAGTTTAATAAAAAACTTATGTAAATAACTTCATTTTACTGCATACTATTATCTACATCAGTACAAGATGTGGGAAACTTGACTTAATAGAAGTTCGTGTGAAAAAGTCATGAGGGATTTAGTTGATAGAAAGTAAATATGAGCCAAAAGTGTATTTTAGTGCCAAAAATGCTAATGTGACCTTAGGCTGCATTGCTGGAAATAGATGCCCTGGTCAAAGAAAGTGATAGCCCCTCTGTGTTCTGCATTGTCAGACCATGTCTGGGATCGCCAAATTAAGGACACTGGCACAATGGAATGTATTTAGGAGACTATGACACAGATGGCTAAGAGTCTAGTAATTTTGTTAGACTAGAGATGCTTGAGGGAAAGTTGGGGATGTTTAGCATAAAGAAAAAATGTCTGAAGGAGAATTGAGAGGTTGTTTCGAGATGTTGGTAGATAGGGCATGCATTTTTTAAAATTTAAAGATTTGAAAGATTTTCATATTGAAAAAGTATGGGATTTATTTTGCGTAGGTATTTTGGGCAAAGCTAGTATTAATGGAAATAAGTTTTATAACAATTGTAGATATTTAATTGTTGAATAGACTCTCTAAAACATAGTTATGATATGAGGCTTTTACAAAGCCATTTCTGTTATGAATAAATAACTATAAAAATGTTCAAATTCTTTAATGCATAGTTTCTACTTCTGAGAATCTCTCTGAAAAAAATGACCTAAAATTAAGAGGAAAAGCTTAATGCATAAAGATAATGCCCAAAGTGTTATATGTAATAATGAAAGATTAAAAGAAACATGATGAACAGCAAGAACTAATTAATCATTGCAGGATCATTCTATAAGGAATTGCACAGCCATAAAAAAATAATAGGTAATTAGATCACATAGTAGGATTAAAAATTATTTTTGACCTAATGAACAGCAAGAACTAATTAATCATTGCAGGATCATTCTATAAGGAATTGTGCAGCCATAAAAAAATAATAGGTAATTAGATCGCATGGTAGGATTAAAAATTATTTTTGACCTAATGTAAAGTAAAAACCTACCTAATTTAATGAAAACCTATGACATAATTTAAAGTGAAAGATACCAAATTATATTCAATGTACTCATTATAATAGCAGTGATAATAATAGCTAGCATTTAATTAATTTATGCCACATGCTAAACACTGTTCTAAGTCTTTTCCATGTACTAAGTAATTCAATCTTCTCCACAAAATATAGCATGAGCTTTGGTGTCAGACTTCATGAGTTCAAATCATGACTTTACTATTTACTTAGATGTATGTTTAGGACAAGTCGATTACCCTTAGTGCCTTTGTTTCTTTGACTGTAAAATGAAAATAGTAAGAGCAGCCACCTCACAGGGTCATCATGAAAATTAAATGTTACTGTATGTAAAATGCCTACACCAGTATCTGGCTCATAATATGTACTATACAAGTGGTAATTCTTTTTATTGTTATAATATACATTTTTCTCAGATGATAGAACAACTTCATCTATGTAAAACATAGATTAAAATGGAGCACACCAAAAACATAACAAATTATATTAGGGAGGTTATGGTTAGGCTTTCCCCCCTAGTAATTTCAAAGCTTTTGTAATGTGATTGATTATATTAGTTTTATAGTTAAAACAATTAAGAGAAAAGTAGTGAGTGGACTGTTATGGAAAGTCTTTAAGTTGGGGCTGGGTAGATCGATTAATGTTTTATTAACAACATTCTACAGGCTAGACATCTATTCCAGGCCCTGGGGATATAAAATAGATAAAACTTATTTTTTAAAGTTGTTTAAAATTTAGAGGGGAAGTAAACCATAAAGTTACTATTACAATACCGAATAGGTTTGAACTTGTGGCACTTCAGCAAAATCTCAAAAGCAAGAAAGAATACTGCTCTCTTGATAAGGCCAAGTAGCTCACTATAACTGGAGTACGAGTTGGTCTGGCAAGGTAAACAGTGTTCCGATTACTAATATTCTTATAGTCCGCTTTAAAACCTATAGGTTTATTTTATCAAGGGGGAAGTTGGGAACCATTGAAGCTTTTGAAGAGGGATGTGACATAATCAACTCTGATTTATAAAGCTTATTTGTTTGCAGCATCATGAATAAATTGGGGAAAGGGGCAAATTAGACTCAGAGAATGAAAGAGTTCCTAAAATAATCCAGATGAGAAAGGAGAATCTGAATTAAAGAAGTGGAGACAAAGGGATAACCAATTCTAGAAACGTTTAGGATATAAGCTATCTTAGTTTGGGTCCCCCTCACTTCAAAGCAGACCCCAGTCAAGAACTTTCATACAGGTAGATTTTTGGGGAGGCAATTCTAAGAGTGCACAAATGTGGAGGTGGGGAAAACGATGGAGGGAAGGAAGAAGGGCCAGAAAAAAAGAGTACACTGACAATGGATTGCTTCTGCAGGCATCTGGGCTCAGTCTTGCCGGGGAACATCTAAGAAACCGCACGGAATATATATGAGCACGCTGTGAACATGGTTGAAGCTTTAAGAATAAATACTACAATCTTAAGATAGCAGAGTAAGAGAGTTGAGGGCTGGCATCTAGGAGAAAATAACATTTCAGATTTTAATTTGCAAAGGAAAGATATTGGTAGGAGTGATCTGAGAGGAGGAAGGAGAACCAGGAAACAGTGGTGTCACAGAAGCCACGGTGGTGTCAAGGAAGGAAAAGAATATCAAGAATGGGAGGTGAGAATGGGAGCCAGGAACCTAGGGCAAACTTTATTTCAAGTAACATGGCTAAAAATGAGGGAGATAGGCCATGTTAATAAGTGTGGGCTTATGAGGGGTTTGGAGCAAATTTAAATTTATTATAGAGGCAATGTATATATGGTTAAATCATGATAACAAGGGAAAGGCTAATGTCACAGGAGAGGGAGTCGAGTCCCTGAGCAGATAGAAGGGGTGGATGCAGAAGGACAGGTTTGTCTCAGAAATGAGGAAAGACTACTGATTCCCTACACAGGGATCTCGATGGCTTGGTATCCAGAAGTTTGTGCATGTGGTAGATGGTTTGGAATATTGAGAATTTTTGTGATGTGATGTTGTCTTTCATCCTTCATTGAAGTAGAATCTATTTTTTTCCTGGTGAAACTGGAGTCTGCTTGATACATAGAATGCAGCCAGAATGATGTTGTGACTGCTGAGGCTAGACTTTAAAAGGCATTGCAGATTCCACTTTACCATTTTTGGAAATCTGAGACCATCATGCTGTGAAGAAGCCCAGTATAGCCTAATGGAAGATGGGAGGCCACGTGGAGGAGAAGTAATGCTTGAGGTGGCAGCAGGAACTGCCAGATATATGAATTTAATCATCTTGGATCCTCCAGCCCCAGTCGAGGTACCAGATGAGCACAGATGGTAGAATGAGCATTCATGAGGTTCCCTAGGCAGCAGGGGCACACCTATTCAATCCTCAAAATCTTGAGAAATAATTAGTTATGGTTGTTTTAAGCCACTAAGTTTTGGAGTAATTTGTTTGCAGCAACAGCTAACTGAAACAGAAAAGGAGGATAAAGTTTTGATCTGGTGTCTCCCTCCCTCCCTTCTTCTCTCCTTTCTTCCCTCTCTTAGAAACTACTAGCTGTAGTCCTCTAGAGAGATTTAGTGTGAGAGGTAGTAGGGCGGTGGGCTTGTGGAAAGTGATAAAGATTTAAACTGACAAGGAAAACATAGGCTGGTCAGGCAGACCCTCAGGCCAAGATAAGGTAGATTATAATTGGTCAGGGATGCTTTGGAAGATGTTTCTACAGTAGATAGAAGATAGGCCTCCAAAGACCCTTCCAATTCTAAGATTCCATCATCTTAGTAGAATAAATTCTAAATGCGTAGAGGAGAACCAATTAGGTGGAAAATGTGTACTGGAGAAAATCTAGGATAATCAATAAAAAGTGAGTTCCGAACAGTGTGGTAACAGAAACGTTATTGCGAATTATAAGGCAGGATGGAAGGGAGATCACAAATAGCTCAGGCAAAAGTGTGGAAACAGAAGAGCGAGAGCTAAAAATGGAAGGTGACAGGAAGTATGGGAACACAGAGAAAAGCGTCTATATAAACCAGGGCAAGGAGGTAGACGTTGGCCAGCAGTGGACTTTGAAAGGCAGGAAAGGGTCTGGGGTTTGTATTTGATCTCCAGAGCAGTGTGGAGATCAAAAGGCCCTGGAGTACGGGGAATCATTGGAAATAACCTGACACAGCCGCTGGCCCCACGGCTTGTCATGTGATACAGGTAAGTAAAGACTGAGGTGTGATGCTCAGGCAGTGGTAGAGTGTGGCGGGCCAGGATTGAGAGTTGGGGCCAATGGTAAAGAATGGGGTTAACAGGACGTAGGACATAAAACAATTTTGTGTCTTTTCCTAGGAGCTCTTTGTTCTGCTATCAAGCATGTAGTCCTAGGAAGTACATGTATCTTACCACTTAATTCTGAGTAAGACACTTTTCCCAAGCTGCGTAAAACAAGATCCTAAAAAAGTATCAGTACAGAGTTTATGGAATTTCAAGAATCTCCAGCATTCCCAGTCCCCATTATCTTACTCTCTTTTTCCTTACAGCACTTATCACCTTCAGACATGTGATATAACCTACCTGTTCATTAAGTTTATTATTCATTTTCTGCTCCCCTCCCCTCAATAGAATATAAGCTCCATGGGAGCAGAAATTTTCATCTATTTTATTCACTCATATATTCTTGGTGCCTATAACAGTGCCAGGTACAAAATAAACATTCAATAAATGTTTATTAAATGAATGAATTGATGACTGTATCAAATACTCTAAGAATTTAAATAAGTCAGACCTGTGAATTTTAGACTCATGTGATCAGCTAAGAGATCTATATTGGGAATCGCTTTTTTTTTTCATTTTAGAGGCTAAATATTTAGCAGAATGCTGTATATATGATTTTGGGTAACACAGGCAGCATTTCCATGGGTCAAGGTTACAGAGAATCCTTGCTGTTAGAGGAGAGAACTGGCCGAAAGTCAGAAGGCTGTTGTTTCACACCCTGGCCTGTCACATACTGGCTATCGTAAACTTTTGGCAATTTGTTCTCAGTTTTCTGTTTAGAAAATGAAGATAAGAGTGATATCCGCCCAAACCCACAAGGTCAACATGAAGACCCAAGGCACATTGTTTCATGAACTGTGGATGTTGTTATTTTAAAGCTCAATGCAAGTTTGCCTTAACTCATTACATTTTATTTCTATTAGATTTTTGTTTTTTATTTGGCATTATTGCTTTAATTTGTCAGCAGATTAAGAGGATTAAAGAATGCTCTAGATCTTATTGCTGATCTCTAGAGAAATGCTCAATAAACTCAAAAATCATTGAAATGAGAGAAATATCTCTTCTCCATAAAATCTCCAAATATAAAATTTGGTGGATTGAGAAATGTTTGCTATTTATAATAGTCATTATGACCGTTATTATATTTATTCGAATAGTAGTTGGTCTCTGACTACTTTGTTTTTGTGTTTATGTTTTTTCCCCTCTGTAAAAGATAGTTTCCTGGAGATTGTTGTCTCACACGTACGTTATTTCATGAACACTCTTTCACCTAACCCTTTCTCGATGTCCGAGCCAAGTCACTATCAGAGTGCCAAGTATGCACTGCCAGCCAATTTTTAAAAAATAAATGGTGTGTTTGTTCCTTTTAGAGAATAAAGTTATACAGTGGCCCCATTAGCTGCAGGGCTCTCAGACATGAAAGGTAGACGGGTGGGAATGAGGTGAGCCAAAGAAATGACAAGTTCGGCATAGAGGAAATTTCAACCTCAAAAGATATGATGAACAAAGTAAAATAAATATTATATTAAAATCTGTCTGAGAAAATTTGATAGAACCTTTAAAAAGTTTTTATCCCAACTTAAATAAGCTTTATTTAAAACACGTTATGTATTGGAAGCAGGTCATCAATCACATGAGGCCCCTAGTAAACCTTACCAGGCATAAAACAGGGTGCTCGAGGGAAAAGGCACAAAATCAACAGGTTTTGATTCATACTTGTACACTGGGTTGAGGACTGGCGAGGGAGGTATCTGCATCATGAAAATCTACTATGGAAAGACAGGCCCACCGAAGTCACTGCTTAAGCAGAAGCCCCCCAAGAATGATTGCTGGAACAGCAGTTAAAAGGGTGGGTGCACACACTGGAAGGATGAAGCAAAGGAACGGCAGAGAGTGGAAAGCCGCACATAAACATCTCATTTTCCTATTCGATCAAGACCTTGCCATATTTGCGATTACCACCTAATCTGGAAGGCTTGTGCAATGCTAAGCACATTTAAGTTTCTTCTCTTCAATGCAAAATTATTAAACCAATTGTGCTCTTTGTGAAATTTTCGGAACCACCTTGCAATAACTTGGTTGCTTGAGCTCACGTTAACCATAATAAACAGCTGATCTTAATCAGAGATATGTGTTCTGACACTAAGAAAATGTGGTTTCTGAGCCAAAGCTATAAAGTAAATTACACTTCACAGTAAATTTCTGAAAGATAAAAGGAGCATAAGGCTGCCTATTCTGCTAACATTTAGTTCTTTCAAAATAATTCAAGCATTGCTTTTCAAATATGGAGACTATACTGGTAATGGACTGACAAGTACTCCTTCTTTAGGCATACTTCAACCAAGATGTAAGATGGGTCAGAATCATATTTTTTAAATCCGAGGTTGATGAGCTTCCAAAACATGAGCAGTACATGTGATTTACAAAGGTGCCCACCTCTGGAAAAAATTAAATAACAAAATCCATGTTTGCCCAACTATGTCAATTACTCCATAGTCCATTTCTTAAAGTAAGTCTGTATCTTATCTGATTTTATAAACACTTACAGAGTATCTAAACATGTTTCTAAAATTTATTTTGCATTACCAGTGCCTGGATCTCTTTAGAACAGTATGATGCTGCTATCATGTCATCCTTAAAGGTTTGGACATTTAGATTTTTGTAGTTTGCTTACTTTTAAATTCAGTTGGCTACATTGTTTTCGTTGTCCTGATATTTTACACCTTTTCCAGAAAATCATTATAAATATAGAATATCAAAGTAGAATTAAAGTATCTGACATTCATATACATTCAAATACTTACAAAGCCTCACATACATATTAATACGGAAAGTCTGATACTGCAAAGATAATTGTTACCAAGATTCACTTTTTAATACAGTTCTAATAAAGAAAAAAGAGCTAGACTGGGAGTGGAGAGATTTGAGTTTTATTTTAAGCTCTGGCCCTAAGTAGCTACATTTCCCTAGGGTAGTCACTTAAAACAAACAAACAAACAAACAAACAAACAAACAAAAACCCACTTTATTGCAGTAAGAATGACACATACAAAGCTGTACATATTTAATGTATACAACTTGATGAGCTTGAAGATAAGTATACATCTGTACAACTATCCCCATAATCTATGCCATAAACATCTGTCACCTCCAAAAGTTTCCTCCTGCCCTCTTTAGTTATTGTTATTATTATTTTGTAAGAGGAACATAACATATGACCTATCTTCTTAGCAAAAATTTAAGTATACAATACAATATTGTTAAGTATAGGTACTACACTGTAGAGTAGGTCTCTAGGACTTACTCATCTTGCATAACTGAAACTGTACCATTTGACTAATGCCTCCTCTTTTCCCTTTTCCTGGCCCCTGGTAACCACCATTCTATGCTCTGCTTCTATGAGTTTGACTATTTTAGGTTTTTAATATAAGTGAGATGATGCAGTATTTGTTCTACTTCTGACTTATCTCACTTAGCAAAATGTCTTCCAGGTTCATCTGTATTGTCTCAAATGGCAAGATTTCTTCATTTTTTAGGGCTGAATAATATTCTGTTGCATGTATATAACATATATTAAAAAATCTATTCGTCTTTCAATGGACATTTAGATTGCTTTCAAGTCTTGGCTATTGTGAATAATGCAGTAACATGGAAGTGCAACTATCTCTTTAAGATTCTGATTTCAATTCCTTTGGATTTTTATTCAGAAGTGGGATGCTGGATCATATCATAGTTCTATATTTAATTTTTCGAGGACACTCCATACTATTTTCTATAATGGCTGCACCAATTTACATTCCCACTAATACTATACACAGATATTCCTCTTTTTTTTTTCACATTTTGCCAATACTTTTTTTAGCTTTTGGGTTTTTTTTTTTTTAATAATAGTCATAGAAGAGTCATTTTTAACTTTATTTTTTTTGTGTCTGTTTTTTCATCAAATTAAACTTGGTTCAGTTGTTCAGCCAACAAATAAACACTGAGTGCACATTATGTTTAGGGCCCTGCTAGATGCTGGGCAATGCGCAGGGTTGTAAGAGGGTATCAAAACCAGTCTTGCTCTCTAACCATTTCCTTTAATACGTTAACTTCTCCCTCTTATCTACTTTCCATTTTGAGGTTCCCAACTTCTTAGACATTACCTTGAACTTAAGCTGTTTAAAACCATACTCATCAACTTCCTGATAAAACTGATTTTCCTTTCCTGTATATTTGTCTCTGAAGGACTACCCATTTCTCCATAATCCAATATAAAAATATTGGAATATGTTTGACTCTTCCTACACCTTCATTTGCCATTTCCAAATTTCCACCAAGACTTAATGATTCATCTACATTTTTCTTGGATACACTGTTCTTTTATTCCATTTTCCCCTAATCTAGCCCAAGGCTTCATCCCTTAAGTGCCAGATTGCTGTTCTTCCTTGCCAAATTGACTTCTCTGCTTTTAGGGACTGCTGTCTCCAATTCCATATATGTAATTTCCTAAATGAAGTTTTATAAAACAACCTACAATTGCTTCTCAATGTCCTCTGCTTAGGTCTAAGCTCCTTTGTCTGGCTTTTAGGTCTGCCAATATTCTTCCCCTTCTACCATCCCAGTGTCAGACTTGTTCGATTATCACCTCACACAATTATTCTCGTCTATGCCCTAGTTTATATGACTTCCTAACTTGGAGGGACATTTTCTTTTTCTCTTATTAAAAGGCAAAGCATCTTTCAAGGATCATTTCAAGAATCAAGAATCATTTACTCCTTCTTAGAACTTCATTGAATTAATAGCGTATATTACACTGATTTCCACTATTCTTTATTTCTAATTATTTCATATATGTCCTCTACTAGATTATAAGCTTATATATTTGTTTTATACTTATACTCACATAGAATTTAGTATAATGCCAGACACATAGGACATATTAATTACATAAATACTTGTAGCTTGATTGGTCCACATTTAAGCTATGGCTGCAGAAAAAATTCTAACCTGCCAACAAACATTGTACGGAGACAGCTAGGCTAGATTTCATGGCTGAAGCAAGATGTATAAAGCATGGTCTCTAATCCCAAAAAGGTTAACATCTTCTTATTAACATCTCACACACATATATAAAATTTGAATGTTCTGCCTAAAGCTCAATTCAGACCATTAGCAACATCTTTTTTTCCCCAACCTTATTCTTTCTATCCACTCTGCACATACTTTTGTTTCTTTCCAAATCTTGGTCTGGCTGTCTTTCTTTTTTCTCATCTACACATTCACTTCCTTCAAAGATAGATGTAGGAAGGAAAATCATGAACTGCAGGCCTCATTCAGGCCTGATTTCTCAGTTTCACATTTCTTTGCCTTCTGGTGCCTTGAAAGAGAGGGCTTAGAAAATTTAGAGGATGGAAATCTCACAATAGGATGGGCTCTTATAACGACGGACGGAAAGAGACAGAAGAGATCCAGTAGGTACCCTAAGGCTCCTAAGAGGAAACAAGAACCCTTTCTTGCCCTACTCAGGTTCGTTCAGATAATTAAGGACTTCTGCAGACTTCCCTAAAATCAGAGAGACAGGACTGAATTAGAGGAAGTCTGCAGGTCCTCCTCATATCAGAAAATGAAAAACAGACTTTTATAAAATACGTTAACAATGTTTGATTATCTTTTAAAAAGTTCATTTTAAGTAAGTGATTTAAGTCTTTAAGGCTTGCTATTTATTATATTCTTCTTTAAAATTCATGTAACTATTAGTAATTAGTAAAAATTAAATTTTATATGTGTTTCGTGTGTAAGTTAGTTTTGTTTATTTTTAAAGAAAAAACACGCTGAGTCTCAGTTTATTATATAGCTTATGCACAAAGAGAAGCTTGACGAGTTGGCCCACTCACTATTATTCTCCCACAGGTAAAACTCCATGATTCACAGGCTTTATGTCTAAAAGAATAAAGTTAGTGTCTGGAGGGATGACTCCATCAGTTGAACCTTAAAAAAAGAGGGTGCGAGAGAGTGGGAGTACAGGATGGAAGGATAGAGGCTCTAAAAACTTATACTCCATTATTAGATTTCTTATCCGAGATAGTCATAAGGAGAGCAGAAGAGGGAAACACCCCACAAATTCTAGTTTATATCTAATACAATATCTGTACTTAGAAAATGTGAGAACTCAAATTTCCACTTTTGAAACTTTAAGAGATTATCACATTAATGAAAACTAAGAGATAAAGTGAAACATAAAAAAGCCACTCCTTTTCATCTGCAAAATATAATACAGTGATAGATAAATCACTATTATCCTAGTAGATTTAAATTCCTTTTTGTTTATTATTGTCAGTACCAGAAAAATGTGCTTGCTTAGTTTAAGCTCTTAAACCAAAGCAGTTTTACTATCTCCTGTTCTTTTTTCTACAAGATCCAATAAAAAAACAGACTCACTAAAAAATGTTAAATATACAGGAAAAAACTCTAACATTTTTGCGTAATTTCCAACAAGTTAAATATGCTTTAAAAAACATCAAAAACAAACAAACAAAACAAAAACCCTCATAGGGACAGAGGACAGATTGGTGGTTATCAGAGGGGAAGGGGATTAGGGGGTGGGCGAAAGGGGTGAAGGGGATCAACTGCATGGTAACCAGACTTTTGGAGATGATCACTTTGTGGTTTATACAGATGTTGAATTCTAATATTGTAAACCCGAAACAGATAATCTCTTTTAAAAGCCATAAAAATCATTCTTAAAGTGAAATTCACCAATATTATAGGATTTTAAAATATATAAAAGAAATTCGGTAGGTTCAGTACAAGTAGTAGATCAGACTCAATAGCTCAGTCAAGCACCAAAAACAAGCCCAATATTATGTTACAGAAGCAACATTAACCCTTTCAGGAACAACAAGTCATCTGCCTCCCAGTCCTTCCTGCTGAATTTCAGCTACTGTTAAACGAGGACAATTAAAAACTCTTGCTATGATAACTAATTACAGAACAATGATTATTTTAGATAAGTAACTTCCTTGAGGTCAACCCAAGCTTCAGCAGACATCACTAACCACTTCCTTTGATATTGCCAAGGAACTTCTCTTTTTTCACTTTGTCAGTTTCTATTCCCAAGTGATCACACTGCATTTTCTACCATAAAGGATAATTCTGTTGAAGTCTCATTTATAAAACAAACTGTCGCCAAATAATATTTTCCATTACCTTGTGAGAAGACCAAACAACAACAACAGCAGAACCCACTGGCTTACCATTTTCCTTCTTCATTTTCATATTGCTGAACAGTATATCCAAACATGTCCTCCACAGGGCCACTGAAAGTCATTGAATTTTTCACATCAACATTGAAGGATGCGCAGAAGCCTAGAACAACTTTAAGAGAGAAAACAAAGTCCAGTTACACAGAGTTAACTAAGATTCCATTATGTTTTGAATTATGAAAGGCATTTTTGAGGTTGCCATTGAGAGCTGTTCTCTTATTAAAAAGAGCAATGATGCTCCAAGATTGAGAACTACGAGAAATGTCTATGATATTAACTGTATCACTGACTAGAAATCAATATAATGGCTTTAAAGAATACCAGTATTAATTCAAACAAACTCCCATAGTAATTTAGTACCTGTATCATTTCCAGAGCTTAAGATTTTAGAATCTGTGGGAAATAGCAGGCAGAAAATCAAGCTCACATATGACTAATGCAGTTACAGAATGTTTTCCAGAAGTGAGCCCCACAGCAAACTATGGCCCCTAATGAAATGTTAACAGATTAATTCTCTCATTTTGACTACAAAGGATGCAAAAATCACCATTTAAAGCCTTGGAGAGGAAGTTTTCTTCTTGTTGCTAATTGTCTCCAGCCAAACATGGCTTCCTATGCAGGCCTGAGATTTGCTCTGCTTTCCTCTCTGAATCAAGCAGTGGATGAAAGCTTATACTAATGTGCTAAAGCCTCCTTACAGTATGGTTGGTGGTGACAACCTCATCGATTGCTGTGGAGATTAAATCAGATGATATATCTAGAGTTTACTCAATGCCTGGTACATATTAGATATTCAATTTCCTTGTAGTACAGGTAATGGAAACTCTTTATAAGTGAGACTTTCTCCTAAAAGGGTTCTGTAGTATGATGTCAAATTCTCTCAAATGGATGGTGCCAAATTCCATGTTTGGTACTGGTTTTTAAAGTGTCCTTGTGAAGTTCTAAAATAGATGTAACTCAGAATTCTCAAAGAGCACTCCCTTATAAAATCATAGAGCATCATAAGGTAGATTTAGAGGTCATTAAATCTACTCTCCTTTGTTAAAACCATGATAAAGCTATATGTATCCTGAAAAAATTTTTTCTTTTCCCATTGTAAACTCTTCCATAAATATAGTCTAAATCCAGACTCTAATTTATTCTATTTTCTAATTCATAATCTTCAAATATTGGTAACAATATTGTGTCTTTGATGCATATGCCTATATATAACTTAGAGAAAATTTTGTTCTTAAAAAAAGATAATTATGTATTCCTATTTATGAAAAAATATATACTATGTAGACTCATTTATAAAGCCTTCCTTGATCTCTCCACCTGAAAATAATCTTTTAACTACTAAACCCTCCTCTTTTACTAAAAAAAATCTCTCATAGAGATAATTATTATATACTATTTACATTGTAGTTATCTGTGTGTTTTTTTCCTAGATTAAAATTAATTTATTTTTATTTTTTAAATTTATTTTTCAATTACAGTTAACATACACTATTATATTAGTTTTAGGTGTACAAGATAGTGTTTAGACATTTATATAACTTACAAAGTGATCACCTCAATAAATCTAGTACCCATCTGACCCCGTACATAGTTATTACAAGATTACTGACTATATTCCCAATGTTGTATTTTACATTCTTGTGACTTTTTATAACTGCCAATTTGTACTTGTTAATTCCTTAACTTCTTTCACTCAGACCTCCCACCCCTCCACTGCCCGTCTCATCTGGCAACCATCAATTTGCTCTCTGTATCTATGATGAGAAAATTCTTAAAAGTAGTTCTCCTACTTATATTTCTTATTTCTTCTCAAATCTAGCACAGTTCCTTGTACACAGATGAGTCATAACATACTTGTAGAATGAAAGATAACACATTGAAGGAGCAAGTGTGCTAGCTGTAATTAGGTGAACTGGCAACAATTCCATCTTGGTTAAGGAAGACTTTATGGAGATGGAAACTTTCAAGTTAGATTTTTCAGGGGAGTGAGAGATGTGATTTGGCAGTGAGAAGAAAATATGTCCCAAGGATTTGGGAGGGTCTCTGCAAGTAATAAGGTATAGGATGGGACGAATATAGTAGCAAGATCACAGAGATCTGCCTGGCTGATGTGGAAGATGCAGAAAAAAAATGGATGGGTAGCACAGGTCCATTTATGTACATTTCCTATTCATTCTTCAAGGATAATGAACAGCTGGTTACCATCTTTTGCATAATAGTCTTTCATATATTTGAAGACAGTTTTAAACCATGTCCACTCTCTACTCCAAACTAAATAGTACTTGATCCTAGCCTTTCCTCCCAGGTTTATTTTTATTTTTTGAACACTTTCAACAAGTTTTTCGAGATATGAGAGACACACAAAATAGTACTTCTACAGTGAGATTTCTCAGCTTTGGTGCTATTGAAAGTTTGGGTCAGAACATTATTAGTTATGAGGGGCTATGCATTGTAGGCAGTGACAGTGGTCTCCAACATTTTTGGCATCAGGGATCAGTGCTCCTATGAGAATCTAATGCTTGATGATCTGAGGCAGAGCTGAGGCAGTGATGTTAGTGCTGGGGAGCAGCTGCAAATTCAGATGAAGCTTGGCTCGCTGGTCCACCATTCATCTCCTGCTGTGCGGCCTGGTTCCTAACAGGCCAAGGACCAATGCCGGTCTATAGCCTGGGGATCAGGGACCCCTGTTGTAGGGTATTTAGCCTGGGCCCCGTCCACATGACTCCGGTAGTAGCCCCTGAGCTGTGAAGACAAAATGTCTTCCAACAGTGCCAAATTCTCCTGATACTAAAATTATCTCAGTTGAAAACCACTGTTCTGTAGACAAAAACCAGAACACTATCACCAATGATTTTGTTGAAAAAGATGACTGAAAACCAAGCAGCAGCATCTGTATCATCTGAGAGCTTGTGAGGGATCCAGAATCTCAGGCTTCATCCAAATTTTTCTGAACCAGTATCCACACCCAACAAGATCCCCAGGCAGTCCAATTCTTGGTAGGATTTGAGAGGCACAGATCTGTAATGTACCTCTCTTAGAGACATATGTTGATGCAGGTAACAGAATTTACCAAAATTAAATGTTCTCAGTATCCTTTAGACAAAAGAGAAAAGGGATTATCTTTAATTGAGGTCAATTTACCCCTCTTGAAGGATTTTTCCAGCACTTCACTATCTTTAGTACATGCTCCCCCAAAGGCTGTTAATGGTAGGTACCCCCTTAATATAAGACCAAGAACTTTTGGTTTCCTTTTTGTGCCTCTTTGTTTATTCTACATGTTGTGTGGAATGTCCGGGGGTGTGTGTTGCACTTTTTTCATTTCCTGTCCTCAGAATTCTCCAGGCAATTTGCCTAAAGTGATTATAAATCAGCCTCTTTCATGTTTGCTAAGGCACCAAGGAGCCTGAAGCACAGGAGATGCCATAAAAAAAATAGTTTATATTTTGTTCTTTTGATTTAAAGGCGTACATAAACAGTGAAAGCAGCTTCTCATAACTTTTAGTTCAATGTTCATTTGTTATATTAAGTTGTCTTGGAACTTTATGTACCAGAAGTAAAGCAAAATCATACTTATTCTCAATTATAGCCAAACAAAAACAAACAAAACTGAGGTGGTTTCAGGGGCCATATAGGGTGAAAATGATGGAAAATAAAACATAGACAATAGTCAGATGTCAAAAATAAATTATGATTTCACATCTACCAGCAAAAAGAGATTTTTTTCCTTAATAGTAACACAATATTATGTACTTGCTATGTGTTACTCTTCACATGCTCCTTCTCATGTAATTTGCCAATAACCCTACAATTAAATAATGTTATTATCACCACTGTGCAGATGAGGAGAACGAGGATCAAGATGTCAGAGAAATGTGCCCACATTTCCCCAGGATTCCCAAACCATTCACAGTAATTCAGTTTTTATAACTTAGCCTTAAACTGGGAAGGGCTAGTAGAAGGTGAATGAAGATGGGTTTAGAAGAGAGGCGACTATCATTCTATTTAATTCCATATCCTGAGAAACAGATTCAGAGAGGATGCTCTTCCATAGTGGCCATGACCGGCGGGTGTTGGAATGCGGGGGAAGATTGTAGTAAAGAGAGAAGTGGTGGCTACAAAGGTCTAGATAAACCTGCATGAGGGACTACAACTCAAACATATAAGTTTAGGTAGAAAAGAAGTGAAAAAACTTGCTCTCCTTCAAATGTGCTTATATATATTATATATCTTAGGGCTCAAAACTAAGGAGGAAGATGAGATTTTTGGTACCGAAGGGTCTCTCTTGTGAAAGAGATCATTTGATGCAATTTCTTTACTTCAGGATGGAATCTGATGCAGAAGACAAAAGAGAGAGAGAAACCTCTTACTAATCTACAGTTAGTTGTTCAGTGTTTTCTGCTTACGAAGATGTTGCCACTTACAAACGTTTCCATATAAATAATAGTATTGAGCTAGTCAATAAACTGTGCATGTTAGGCAGGACAGCAGCCACTACTCTCCTTGTGTTAGGAAAGTGGACCTTGGAGGGGTTAAATGATTTGTTCAAGGCACGCTGTGTTAGTGGCAGAGATAAGACGTTGGCATTGACTTTCTGAAGCCAAATTATAGACTTTCTGTGACTATAGTGCTACTGAGTTGGTCAGGTTAATAAAATAACCCAGGTCAACAGAGCCCTCAAATGGCCCTGTTGATAAGAGCTCTTAATCATCTTGTAGCTTCGGAGTATTATTCAACTACTCCACAAATATAAATCAAGTCTTCGAGTTGAATATGTGCTAGACCCTGGAGATAAAAACTCACAAAAAGTTATTGCTCCCACTTTCACAGTTCTTACAGCCTAGCTGGGAAAAAAAATACAAAAAGAGATTTAACTTCTATGAGCCTCAGTTTATCCTGTTTAAAATTAGCTTACAAATGCCTTTTAGGTATTTGCCGCTGTGAGAAATACAAATTATGCATTGCTACAATAAAGAATGTTCAATAAGTGAGTTAATAGATTTCATAAGTAAAATCCAGAGTCAGTTTACCACCTGGAAGTTTAGTTTTCTTTTGGAAGAGGATTTCCCCTCACTCTGATGGCCACTTATATCTTGAAAAGTGATACAGATGGGTGATATCAGTGGGGCAGAACACTGGGTTCACTGACTCATTTCCACAGCAAATTTCCTATTTCTACACCCAGCTGCCATAACATATATAAAGAAAATCTGAGATGAAGGTGTCTGGCCCTCCGAGTGGAAGAGCTGGATGAGGAGGAGGAGTGCAGGTGGTCCCTGTTCTTGCAGTTAGAGCCCTTGGTGTCCTGTCTCAGTCCCTCAGCAAGTGGTGCATGTTTATGATCCTACCCAGGTTCTGAGTTGATAGCAAGTTGAGCTTTCTCTCACTCCAGCGACAATCTACTCTCCTTAACCTACTTCAAAGATCAAAAGTTAATTCCAAGAACAGGAGGAGCCTGCAGTAACTCTTCTAGTATATTCATATCATACTAATTGATGTCTGGAGTCACCTGAGAATCACAGAGATCACATCGGCAGTGCAACCTCTGTGGTGCGGAGCAGCAGAGCCCCTATACCCCAAACCCGGACACTGGTACATCCTGGGAAGCTCTTCCTAAGCTTCCTGATGGAAAAAGTTCATCTATGTCTGCTAGAATGGATATAAACTCCTAAAGTCACATATGCTCACTGTAACTTGACGTGATACATTAGATATTTTGCATAATTCCAAATTTACTTTTTGTTTTCTCCTTAAATTTAGATAACATATTTAACGTTGAGGCACTTCAGGGAGTTGGAAGGAAAACATTTTAATAAGAGTTGGTGAAAATTGGAAGCCGTTTTCCTCACCTTGTTATTTGTAATGAAACATCTTTATAATACCAGTGATGTGGATCTGAAGTCTTAATTAGTTTAGTTATTCTTAATAGGTTAAGTGAGTTCGATCTCAATTTTGGTACACATGGTTGCCTTAAAAGATAAAATCTGATCAAGAGTGTAACTGAATCTGTCCAAAAACATTACATTACTACATCATTCTCATTGATTTAAATTCTGAGATGATTATTTTTATAGCATTGCAATCTCGAGAAGGAGGAGCCAAAGAACTCCCTTGGTGAAGACATGGGAAATAAAAATAGAATGAATAGAAGACAATATTAGAGCCTGAGCAAAGAGTATGAAATCAACACATGTGTTTGGAAATGACATAATCTTAAATACAGGAATTTATATCTTCTGAAAAAAATACCATATCTGACTCGATATCTCCTTCAAACAACTAGAACTTCCCTATACAGAAACATTAAAAAAAAAAAAAAAAGCCTGGCTCAATCTCACCATTTGAAGTTCTTTTATCAGAAATAATGTAATATGCCAGCAAGAGATCTACCTCTATCAGCAAGTCTAGAAAAGCCAATCCAAATAAATACCTCGGCGTTCAAGCATTTTCCAAGTTTCATCCCGGGGAGCTGCTTTTTAACTTCAGCGTGGTGCAGTGAGTGAATTGTTTTGACTTTTACTGTTAACGTCCTGTGGGCCTCCAGTTATTACAAATGGTATTTGAACTTCAAAGTGAGTGTGTGTATATGTGTGTATTTGTATGTGGTTGGTGGGAAGGGGTCAAGAAAGCCTAATTCTTGGCACACAGTAGGTGTTTAATACAAGTTTGTTAAATGGAACAGGATGGAATAAACAAAGGAATGAATATTTCTAGTATAAAGGTCATTCTGGCTGTAAGAACTTCTCCCCTTTAGTAAGTGCTGCCCAGAATATTAAACTCCCATAAAGTGTTTCCCAAACATCCTTTGTTAAAAATTCCCCTTTAAAATTTTTCTACATAAGTTTGTTCTTCCACAGTGTTTATTTTCCTTTGTAGCAGCTACAGACATCTGCTTTTTTCCCATATCCTCCCACCACAAATAATTGCTGGCTATGCCAGTTCCTCTCAAACTGTCCCTTCTCCTGAAATTCTTAAACAGTCTCAGAACCCAACATCTCCACCCTATTAATATCATCTTCTGGCTCAGTGTTTTACAGGATAAAAAAGGTGTAGAACCTTAGGGGTCCCTGGATCCCACTGTGGGAAACATGACTTGTGTGTTTGTGCAAGCAACAGGAGCACAGAACTCTGTTTTCCAGCTGCCCCGGCATCCTGAGAGCTGAACTCATTAATTTCTGTGACCACACAGCATGGAGCGCTGCATATGGAAAGGCGTATTACACTTCAAAACAGAGCAGAGCTGCATCCTATTCAAGTATTTACCCAGAAATGTGATATACAAGGTCTTTGGATACATAAAAAAACTAAATAAAAGTTGTACTTTTGTTAATAAAAACTTTTCAATGAGTTTTATTAATTTAAATATAATCTCTTCTCAGTGAGACAGTAAGACACTGACAGTTTTAAGGTTATTTTTGTTAGTAAACATGACAGGTACTTATGAGGGCCAGGAAATCAAAAAGGTAGTATGCAATGTGAAACAAATGATTTCCAATTTACCTAGTGGCTCTAATCAGCAATTTCAAATTCCAGGTACTAAGAGCTTCCATTATTGATTCTCTTATACCATTTAATAAAACAATTTTTCTAGATGAGTGTCAGCTTTTGAAGGGTATACATACACATGTCCAAGTGTATAAGACATGGTTACTACTTCAGATACTTCCATTGTTTCACTGGGAACAATGAATTTTTCTGTTTGTTTGTTTATGTGTGGTTTATGTGTTGAATAAGTCCAGTCGAAATTAGGAAATTGAAAATCATTCGTATCACTGGGTATACTATCCCTCCGCTTTCTTGATCCATGAAACTAACTGTTGTCCATACTAGCCAAAATAACCTTTGGACTGGCAACATGTTACTGGCTCATGTATGTTACTGAGAAGAAATTACATGCAAATTCATAAAATTAATTTTAAAAATTTGTTAATAAAGTACAACTTTTTATTCAGGTCCTTTATTGTAAGGCATCAATGAGCAGAGTGCATATCGTAGCTAGCTAAGACTTGACTCTGAAATCGAACTAATTATATCTCAAAAATGTGGGAAGAAAAGGGTTATCTAGTTATCTAATGTGCAAATAGTACAAAAAGAGTCAAAAGCCATTCTCTTTTTCTTAATTGAACAATTTAGAGTTTGGAGTTAAAATTCTTTAAATAAAAACACACTTAAGTGTAAAAAAGATAAAATAGAAATAAACAGAAAAGAATAAACATAAAAATTTCAAATATACATATTGCTTGAAAGTATTTCTTTAGGTCATTAAAATTTGATGAGTAAAAGTTTAAAGCTTTTCAAAAAATGTGGTCATTTGTATTGCAATATATCACCTATAAAATATATCAGACATCCCTCACTTAGTGAAATTTCAAAAAGTGAAAAAAGTCAGTTAAATTAGGTTATGATTATTTAGATTGGAAAATATTTACTGGCATTGGAATCAGTTACTATACTTTTTTAAAGAGGGATGTGCCTAGATTTTTAAAAGTATTTTTATTTTTATGCAGGTTTTAGGAACACAGTCAACACATAAAATATGTCTACCTACATTTTATTTTGCCTTGGAGCTCAAAAGGATATTAGATTCAACTTGCCTTTTTAAAATTTTCCAGATTGCTTAGAAGCAGGAGGCAAAGTATACAGATTTATAACATTCCTTTTTTTGATGGACTACGGTTATCTAAATGCTTTCTGGTTTAACACACAGGTGGTCAATCATTAACATTAATAAATTAAGGGCTTCATGAAGCTAACAAAATGGAATTCTGTGCAAACCCCAATCAAAAACAAAACCTACAAGAAAACAATTACTCATCCTGGAGTTACCCTTTAGCTTTAACTGGCAATTTTAAATTCCAGACACTAAGGGATGCCATTATTGATTCTCCTATACTATTTAATAGGCCGATATTTCTAGATCGCTCAGTATTGCCCCTAATAATACACTATCACTTAAACTAAAATGATTCTGTATAATTATTCTCCCTTTCTAGCTACTTATTATAGAAATTTTCTATTATATCATTCACTACTAAACCTTCTCCTCATTCAAAAGCTTTTTGGTACCACTGTTCAATTTAAAACTTGTCCAGTTTATCAAGAAGAAATAGTGTAAGCTTAACAAATATAACTTGTTATTCACCTGAAAAAATTTGGAATAGAAATAGGAAGGTATTTAAAGGACATTGGGGTTTGTTTATTAGAGATGAAGAAAAATCTCAGTAGCCTGGAATGTTGAAATATTTCAGAAGGCAAGGGTCAGTAGAAAGATTGTTTCCTTTTGAGGGGAAAGAGATAACTTTTTGATGCTTTCTTTTCTGTTTGGGATAGTTCTAAACTTTGTTTTCTTAGCTATAATTGTTGTTGCTAAGACCACGATGATCTTTTAGCACTTGGAACATCAGTTCACAGTAACATCCTTGGATCCAAACTCTATTTCTATCTAATAGCATCATCTTTTACATTCTTTCCATTAGCCTACTAGGGTATCTTAAAATGGAAGTAAATACAGATGTTATAGTAAATATCCCTAAGAACAGGCAGCCAATATTTTTCTTAAACTGGAAGCATTCTTGTACTTAGAATCACAACTTTAACAATTAAGTACTTGTCATATGTAAGGATCTTAAAATTCAGGTAGAGGTTACCTCTGGACTGGAGGAAAGGGAAAGAAGATAATAGGTTCCAAAAAGAGATGAAAATGTGTATTTAACTTTATTTGTTTTTAGAGGAAAATACTTACTTCCCATTCCTTCCGGGTGCAGGGAGCTTCACTAACTGTAATACTTCTTGTAAATTTCTATATCTGCCCTCCTTTCACACTTAACTGATTGGTAAATTTGGAAGGAGAAACTGTACAGTAGCCCTGTCCTCTCTCTAATTCATTTTCTCTTGGAAGTAAGCCTTTCTACACATGCCCAAAAGCCTTTCCACAAAAAAAAAAAAAAAAAAAATGTTTGTTCTATTTCTCCAGTGTCAGGCTCTGAGCGGGTGCTGGAGGGTAAGTCAGCTTTATCTAGGGGTTAATAGTGGGAAATTCACTGATGAGCTGTGCTCCATTCTGATTCTTTGTCATTTTCCAATTGGTCTGACCTCAGATGAGAAAGAGATCTGCTCATTATTTGGCTTTCTCAAAAATCCTAATGATGTTTTATTTCTTATGAAAAATAAACAATTATGGGGAAATGTTTAGATTTCACAAAGGTGAGTTTTGGACACATTCATGTTTGTTATGTAATTCCTTTAATATTTTGCTAGTTTGAAGTACTTTATGATCAAAAAGCTTATACATTTTCTTTATATAATTATTTTATATGTTTTAAGATGTATTGACACAATATAACTTCTCTAATCCTTAATTTCATTCAATTTTTGTTCTATTTTTATAACTTTTGACCAAGAAATTACAACAAATACAATGCCAGTCTTGTTTCTTAGAGCTAAAAGGAGGCACAAAATAAAAGAACTTGAATGAATGGTCTTAATTATCTTTACCTATTGCCCATTTACTACAGTCTAGTGACATTGAGAGTAAGGGGGAGGAGTCAGCAGAAGAAGATGTAAGAAGGCACAACTAGGATAAGGAGAAAGGAGATAAGATGATCTTAAAGGCAGGCAAGGTGAACAACAGCAGGGTGAAGATCTGGTCAAAGGTAGTTCACAGGAACTGCAGTCTCACATTTGCACTCTAGTGAACATCACTGAGGGTAGACTTGGAAGTCAAAGATTTTGGAAATGAGATTAGCGCTCTGATTAGCCAAACAAATAGGTAAAGACAATTTGCTTAAACAAATACACTGGCCTGAAAGTTACTGAAGGTTAGAATTTTCACTAGTTTTTTTTCATAGTTTCCTCTTTGTCTACATTCTAGTTCATTTCATATCCTAGGACTGTGACATTTATACGGATGGATCATTGCCTCTTGAGAGAAGTGCAGACAATCCAAATCATGGAACTTTACATTAAGAGACACATGTGTTGCTCCAAGAACTCATGATTACTTACTCTGGGAGAAGTTTAACTAAGAAATATGGAAATAAGTCAAGTGACACTAGCTTTCTACTGGCCATCAGGCACTCAGGGAAAATGTTAAAACAACAGGTTATCACTCAACATAGAACTGTCCAGCACACTATAGGTGGATTAAACATCTACTTCTGAGAATATAAACATGTAATGATGGAAGGAAAAAAATGCCAAGCTCTACCATTATCAGCAAGGTTAAACAGGATATAGCAAGATTATGGCAGATGAATGAGAATGTGTATTTGACAATTTTCCTCAAGTATCTCAACTTTAGAAAGCTTGCTGACTTCATTATTTTTCACCATTCCATATATTCTTACAACTCTCTGCTCTTAAATTATTATTTGTATTTTTAAAGAGGCAGAAATTAGCACATTTGACTCAATACTAACAACAAAGACCTCATCCTTTGCCATCAGTCAAATCTAATACCACACTTCCTCAGAAGAGTCTCTTGTAATAAAACACCACACACACACACACACATACACCCTCAATCTCTAAATTTATCAATTTATTTTCCTTTCTGTTGCCTAGAGTGTATTTTTAAAAACACATATCTGGTTATGAAACAGTCTTATTCTTAGATGGCTCTCCAGAGCCCAATAAATGCTGTCTCACTCCCTAAATAGCATTTTAGACACATTACAATGAGGCCTCATTTCATCTTTCCAATCTCATTACCACTTCTGGCTATGAATGTCAAGTTATCGCCACCCTTTAATATTTGCAGTCCCCTGAAATATCTTGTATTCTCATCTGACTCACTTCTTAGCCTTAAGAACTTCCATACATCTTTCAAAGTCTATCTCAAGTTCACCCTTCCCAAGTACCCCACTATATTTATTTTTCCTCTGTGTTCCCATAGGACTTTTACACATTTATCCACGGGATATATTATATTATATTACAGGTAACTACTTTACATGCTTTATTCCCCTGTTGGACTATAAACTACTGAAAGTTAGGAATTCATATTCTCATGTTTAATACCTAGCACGATTTCTGGATATGACAAAGATATCCATTGCCTCCTAATAGCTATTTCTTCCTCCTCTTTAGAAATAAAATCTTTACCCAGAGCAGCAGTACCTACAGCTAAAAGACAACTTACAGCTAGATGTAGTCCTTCTTTTTCTTTTCTTTTTTTTTTTTTTAGGTGTAGTTCTGTGACTAAATTCTGATCAATGAAAAGTAAGTGGAAAAGTAAGTATATGAGACATACAGGAAGTTCTTTGAACAGAAATGACTCACCTAAAAGATTTGCCCTTTTTGCCCTTCCATTTTCTCCTTCTTTTTCCTTTCCTCAGTTATGAAGTCCTATATAAGAGAAAGGGCTCTGTGATGGGCTGAATTTTGCCTCTCCCAATTTGAATGTTGAAGCCCTAACACCCAATGTGACTCTTTTTGGAGACAGAGCCTTTAAAGAGGTAATTAAGGTTAAAGGAGGTCATAAGAATGAGGCCCTGATCCAGTAAAACTGGTGTCCTGATAAAAGAGTAAGAGATACCAGAGATTCTCTCTCCAAGTGCTTGTACTGAGGAAAGGCCATATGAGGACATGGTGAGAAGCCAGCTGCCTACAAACCAGGAAGGGAGGAATTACTAGAAACCAATGCTCATGGCACCTTGATCTTGGACTTCTAGCCTAAAGAACTATGAGAAAATAAGTTTTTCTTGTTTACGTAACCCAGTCTGTGGCATTCTGTCATGGCAACTCAAGTAGACTAATATAAACTCTAACTGCCATGCTAGATTATGAGGTAAATCTGAATGGAAGTGATGCGATAGAATGATGAACTAGAGACAAGAGGTAGCATGGGATTATAATGATGACAGAGCCACTGCACTAGCACTAAATTATCTTCATATGGACTTCCTTTGTGCTATATGTTATTCTACATTGTTCTATATTACTTAAGTCACTTAAAGTCACAGTTTTGTTAGTTTCAGGGAAGCCTAATCTTAACAGATTCCTTAATGTATAATAAGATTCAATAGAATTTGTTGAATGAATGAATACATAATACGAATAATATTCTTTTTTTAAAAAAGTTTCTAATTGAGTCTAATTCTCATCTCATGTAAATCTGCAGTTCTATGCTACCTTACCCAGCCACTGTTTTTCTTTACCTTTTTTGCCTTTAACGGTACAATTCATCTAAACTAACACACCTCTCTTTCCAATGGCTAAATCACAGACTTAAGTTATATTTTAATTTACATATATATTTATCAGAATAGCTGCAACTTATTAAAAAAATACTACTCCTAAATATATTCTTGCAACAAAATAAACTTGGTCTAAACTATGAATTTATGATCACATTAAAAAAAAACCCACAATGCCTACAACAATAACCCCTCAAAAGAAATATTAGTTACTACTAAATAAGCTTTCAGAAAATTCTTAACTCTTGTCAAGATCAAAATCAAATGGAATAATTTAAGAAAAAGATAAAATGTCTGAGATATGCATATTTACTAGGAAACATTTTTCGAGAAAATATAGCCACAATGCATTAGGAAGCCCATATAACATAATATTATGAGTTTAAGACATGCCGAGTTATAGAAAGAGTGTATCTTATAAAAATGTATGGTTAATTATGAGGCAATAGGATCCCAAAAGTTCTATATAGTAGCTTATTCTAATGAAAGGCCATTTTACTGTTTTCTCAAAGATGGTCTCTTCTGTCTGTTGATGCAATTTAAAAACCTTTGACAGTTTACCAAAACTAAACCACCAAACCAAACTAGACTCTTTTGAACAATAGCAGCAGGAGGAAAAAATGTAGATATATAGATATTTCTGTTAGAATAAAAAGGGTCTTCTCAATGCTTGGAATATCTTTTTATTATTTAAATCTGCTACCAGGTTTCTAGTGATAGTGTTCTTTCTCTATTCTGACATAGTATATGTAATTTTTGGTTGCATATTATAATTTCTGCAGGAGAAATCCATTTGACTCATCCTAGGTTAAACTCTTGAGTTTAAGAGAACTTACTTATAATTAATTATGACTTCCCAATATCTAACTGGTTTAATGATAGATCATAGAATCTTAGAGTTGGAAGGTATGAGACAGCTCACCTATTGTTTAATTTGGTTCTCCTATTTTATCAGAGGCCGGCAACTACCTTCTTTTGGCACCAATCATACGCTAATTGAGAGTTTCAGAAGGTGCCACAATGTTTTTAAGTGACCCTGACACTAAGGCAGGGTAGCTTTAAAAAAAATAGATGGCTGCAATGACTAGATTCAATGTTTCCTTCTTACTTTTGTTCCCCCAAAAGCTATTAAAAAGCTTAAAAAGACAGTATGAGAGAAAAATGGACTGGGCCTGCTGCGTATATAGATTACAAGTTTGTAAATTAATGTCTATATATGACAAAATTATGAATATGTTGTATTCATTCAGCTCATACTAATAAAAGTCCACTATGTGCAAAGTAATGCGGAAGAACTACAAGGATTAAAAGGTGAAATAAACAGTAGCCCTTCCCTTAAAGAGCTTGAGTGATGTAAGTCATAATCAAATAACGAATCTGTGTGGTTAAAAAAAGGAAAAAATCTCAAAGGCCGTAAGTGATTACTATAATTGTGATTATTGTAATTTGGATGCTGATTTTATAAATCCAAACAATCCTTGTTTTTTCTTTCCATTTAACCATTGAAAAAGCCTGTGTTATCTAAAAGAAAGTAGGGAATAGATATTTTGGGATTAAACTTAGGTGATTCTTTACGCATTATGAAAATGTGTGACACGTCTTTCAGTTGATTAGAGAGGTGATTAAATATGTAAAAAAACAAAACAAAACAAAACAAAACTTCCTGAGAGGACTGTCCAGGAAAATGCTTTCAGAATTTTATGTCTATATTAGAAACACTGCTAGAGGCGTGCAAAAAAAAAAAAAAAAAAAAGGCGGGATGACAATATGACAGACAATGCGACAAAAATCACATCAACTTTCATTGTTAGGTCAGGCTTAAAAGTTGAAATCTCCTATTATGCAACATAAGAATCATTCATCTAAATTCAAGCAAAAGGGCAGGATGGTGATGATGTCACCACAGAATAATTGCAGCTTTGTGTCACACTGGTCTTATTAGAAGGGCAAAACTGAATGTGGCACCAGCTTGCCCATTACAAATGACACCTTGCTTGGTGTCTAGAGTGAAAAATTGCTAGAATGAGTGATTCTCTTGTACATCAGTTATTTCACAGCCAAACCCTGAAGCACATTTTACCTTTATGTCTTGAGTGCAATTACTATTCTATCCATATTATGTAATCTATGTAATCTATGTGGATGCTTTATAAAACACTCAACCTTTTATACTACTTTATAGGTATAACAAGAACTTGGTTAAAAATTTGAAAATTGAATTTCCTTAATTTTTAAATTTTACCAATAATAATGATTTTCTGGATGAACTCCAATCTACTTTAAAACGACTGATTATTTTTTAAAAACACCATCAAAAAATTTAAAAAAAATTTTAACAATATACTCTCTGGTGAGTAATTAGGACTTATTTTAAACCTTCATACAATCCTGCATAGGAAAGCTTACAAAATTTATCTCTGAAGACATGTTTATAATGGATAAAATTTGAGAAGGTGGTGAATCAAAGCTTCGTCATCTATTCCTTAACAGATAGCACTATCCAAGAAGAGGAAGAAGAAAAAAAGATTCCAGAATAGCACTAGGGTCCAGAAAATTGGCTTCTAAGCTTTCCATCTACTGAATAAGGCCATTGTCCAAATGCTTAAATTTGTATGTTCTCGAACTAAAACAGCTTTTCACAGAACTACTACATCCTATTGGCTTTTCTTTTTATATTTAAAAACTCAAATAACTTTTAATGTATTGGATCAAATGTCATTCTTGGGAAAAAAGGATTACTTTATCTACATTTTTATTTAACTGATGTATGAAATGATACCCCAGCAAAGTTGGTCATAAGCTACATGTTGCACTAAGACACAAAGGCGCTGGGCCTAAGTGTCAGGTATAATCCTTTTTATTACCTGAATCCTGAGCCAGTCGTAAGCCAGAACAAATTTGAGATCACAATGTGAAAAGGCCCAAATCTCAACATTATAGATGATTTAAGGAGAAAAGCAAAAAATCAAGAGTTCATCATGAGTAACAGTGCGAACATAAAAAAAACAAAAAACAAAAAAAAAAAACATGCTTTCTGGACTTTTTAATAGAGTCCTGTTTTGGCAATACCAGAAAAACTCCTTAGTATCTTAAAAGGTATTTTCTGTATGTGTGAATATGGTACTGTTGTCATTAGCTTCCTCTTAAAAAGAGAGAAAAACACATCAACGTCCTTTGAAAATCTTATTTGAAAAGTCCTTTTCAGAATCACAAATAGTAAAGTCATTTTTCAAAAACTGATTAAAAATTTCTCCTTTATAGCATGTTGAGTTTTGCAATTTTCTTTCTCTCCCTAACCTACAGACCTTTTGGCTCAGAAACGTGGATTACCACATTTTTCTAAAATTGTTTACCATTGCTTTTCTTAAAAACTTGAAAGAAAGAAAGAAAGAAAGAAAGAAAGAAAAGAAAAGAAAGAAAGAAAGAAAGAAAGAAAGAAAGAAAGAAAGGAAGAAAGAAAGGAAGGAGGAGGGAGGAGGAGGAGGGAGGGAGGAGGAAGGAAGGAAGAAAAAAAGGAAGAAGAAAAAGACAAGCATGACATGTATTCAGTGTAGTGGGACAAACTGTGTCTCCTCAAAAATGGGTCCAAAGTTGCAACCCCTGATATCTAGGAATGTGACCTTATTTGAAATAGGATTTTTGCAGATATATTTAAGTTAAGGATTTCAAGATGAGATTGTCCTGTATTTAGAGTAGGCCTAAAATTCAAAGACTGCTATCCTTAAGATGAGGTAAGGGAGATGAGACACCTAGAACCAGAAACACGAAAAAGAAGGTCATGTGAAGGCAGAGGTAGAGACTCAAGAGATGTGTCTACAAGCCATGGACTGCTGAGGAATTTCATGAACCACAAGAAAGTGGAAAAGGCAAAGGAAGATTCTCAGAAACTTCAGAGGGAATAATAGCTCTGTCAACATCTTAGATTTGAACTTTTGGCTTCCAGAACTGTGAGATAATAAATTTCTTCTATATTTTATTTTTTACTCTCCCTGCCCCAGTTTTATAGAGATATAATAGACATGCTGAACTATATAAGTTTAAGGCATACGACATGATGATTTGACTTATATGTATCATGAAATGATTACCTTAACAATAACTTTAGTTAACATTCATCATATATATGTATGAAAAAGAAAAAAAATTTTCCTTGTGATGACAACTGTTAGGATTTATTCTCTTAATAACATTCCGTATACCATACAGCAGTGTTAACTACAGTCACCATGCTGTACATCATATCCCTAGTACTTACTTATCTTATAACTGGTAGTTTGTACCTTTTGACCACCTTCCTCCAGTTTCCCTTCCCCCATCCCTCACCTCTGCTAACTACAAATCTGATCTCTTTTTCTATGAGTTAGGGTTTTGTGTGTTTTGTTTTTTAAGATTCTCTATACAAGTGAGACCATACAGTATTTGTCTTTCTCTTTCTGACTTATTTCACTTAGCATAGTACACTCAAGGTCTATCCATGTTGTCACAAATGGCAAGATTTCCTTTTTTTGTGTGAACGAATAACATTCCATTGTATGTAACATCTTCTTTATTTATTCATTTGTTCGTGGACACTTAGGTCATTTCTATATCTTGGCAAGCGTAAATAATGCTGCAGTACACATGGGATGCAGGTCTTCTTCGATATAGTGTTTTAATTTTCTTTAGATATATTCCCAGAAGTGGAATTACTGGATCATATGGTAGTTCTATTTTTAAGTTCTTGAGAAATCACCTACTATTTTCTATAGTGACTGTGCCAATTCACATTCCCACCGACAGTGTACAAACGTTCCCTTTTATCCACATCCTTGCCAGCATTTATCTCTTGTCTTTTTGATGCTAGTCAAATTTTCTGTTGTTTTTAGCCACTATATTTGTGGTAATTTCATATGACAGTCCTAGAAAACTAATATATTCAGAAAAGGGCACACCTTCTCAGTTTTAACAAAGGTACTGAAGGGTACAAAGTGAATGCACCAATGTAACTACCACTCGAGTCTAGAAAAAGGACATTTCCCACAACTGAATCCCCCTTCGGTCCATTTCCTTTTAAAATAAGAAGCAACTCAACAACAAAGAGGCCGACAACCTACCAAAAAGTGGGCAAGGGACTTTGATAGACTTTTCTCCAAATAAGTTACACAAATGGCCAATAAACACATAAAAAGATGCTCGACATCACTAATTATTAGGAAGAAGTACATCAAAAACACAGTAAGATACTGCTTCACACCCAGTAGGTTATAATTAAAAAAAAAAAAACCTACGAAATAGAAAATAAATTCTGGCAAGTATTTATAGTAATCAGAACCCTCATACATTGCTGAAGGGAATGTAAAAATGGCACAGCAACTGTAGAAAAGAGTTTGGAGGTTCTTCAAAAAGTTAAACATGAGCTACTATATGATTCAAAAAGTCCACGCCAGGTATAATTAAATAATACCTCAGAGATTTGAAAACATACTCACACAAAAACTTGTACATGATTGTTCATAACAGCACTATTCATGATAGCCAAAAAGTGAGGATAACACAAATATCTATCAACTGATAAATTGATAAACAAAATGCGATATATCCATACAGTGGAATATCATTAAGCTATAAAAAGGAACAAAGTACTGAAACATGCCACAATGCAAAGGAGTCTCAGAAACATTGTGCTAAGTGAAAGAAGTCGGATCCAAAAGGCAACATGTTGTATTATTCCATTTATATGAAATATAAAGAATTGGCATATTCAGAGAAACAGAAAGCACATTTGTGGTTTCGAGGCCTGTGGGGAGAGAGAAATGGGATGATTGCTTCATGGATATGGGATTTCTATTTGGGTTGGTGAAAAAGTTCTCAAACTAGATAGTGGCAATAGTTGCACATTATAAATGTATTCAGTGCCATTGAATAGTAACTTTAAAATGGTTAAATGGCAAATTTTTTAATGTATATTTTACCATAATAATAAAAAAACAAAACAAAAAACAGAACAACAAAAAAAAGCAGCTAAATTACCTACCCTAATCATAAAACAATGTTTTTTTTTTTAAAAAATTAAACTTTTAAAAAATTTTAAAGTAATTATAGAGTCCCATGTAGTCATTACTTTTCCTATTTAAAAGAATAAAATAAAAATTAAAACTACTTTCTCTCTAGTGGCTAATACAGGGTAGTATAATCGATCTACGAATAAGGTTCCCCACCACCAACATTGAATGAAAGCACATGTCTTACTTGGTTACTTATCAGTCCACTCAGAACAACCCAGCTCTTCCATCTTCAATGAGAGATGGAAGGAAACACAAATAAGAATAGATGTTGAAATTTGAATGACTCATGTACATATTCAAATGTATCTTGGTAAATGATGCGTGTGCGTGTGTGTGTGTGCGTGCGCGTGTGTTTATTTTAACCCATAGAACAAAGCATGGTCAGATTGAAAGAAATTAGATCACAGACCATTAAATAGGATCATATAAAACAAATATAGCACTCCTAAATTAGGGTACCTTTTCTTCAAGCCATAACTCTTTAAATATCTGACAAACCATCTATCTTTGGAGTGTAGAACATAATGATATTTTGTATACTTGTGAAAGAACTTGGTAAGTATCAATGTTTAGCTTCTTTGTAATACAAAAACTTATTCTATTTTCTAAGTGAGAGAAATTAAAAAGAAATGTTAAAAGCAGTATTCATCTTTTCTGATTTCCCTTTTTTTGTTGTTTTCTCCTAGTTTCCAATTATTTCTCTTCCTTTGCCTGTATTTCACCACTCTTGAGCTGCTTTCTCAGTCTCTATTGGGACATTTAAATGTCTAACCGCAGGCTAAATATCAACCAAGTAAATAAACATCTAATTGGCTGTGGGTTCTGCCTACAGCAGAATCGTGGGATCAGAACTATAACTAGAAGAGATTTCAAAGTTAGGTGACCTCCATTTTCCTAAGGCATAAAATGATTGGGGCGTCAGAGAGAATAAGATGTCCTTCAATGTTACTCACTATAAATATATACATTTAAACGTTTATTTGTGATTAAATATCTTTAATCAAGTAATGAAATTGATTATAATATAACCATTATATAGACTTTTTCATTAATTTGGAAAATGATTGTCTTCTCCAATATTTTACTTGTCAAAAATAATTTGTACTGGCCTCAAATGTATTTATCTCTTTATTAATGTTTCTGTATCTTCAACATCTCTGCCAATGTTTTTTCAATGTTTTTTAAAAATTCACGATCACTTACAATGCTTAAACGCTCCTTGTAAATCAGGTGCTACCATTTTAATCATTCAGTCCAAATCTAGCTCGGAGGCTTGTTCAAGGTTCAGAAGGATCTCAGGTAAGTCACACCACTGAGAGAGCTCAATCACCTTAAAGCTTTTGGGACCTGGCTCCTTGGAGCCCCACTTTGAGCACACGGAACAAACTCAAGTGTGCCCTTGAGAAATCTCAGAAGGCTACAGCTGGAAAAGGTCGTATTTAGACCAACTAATTAGACAGCATCTTAAAGGATGAGAACATTGAGGCCCAAGCACTTGAAATATCTTGTGTGAGATACTATGGATAAGAGACATCATTTGTAAAATTCTTAATCTTTTATCAGGAAATGAAAAGGGACACCTCTTGCAGAGTTCTTAATCTTTTTAGTAAACCTAGTTTTCTTTCCTCTTTTCTTTGGGAAAAAGGCCCTTTCCCACAAATCCTGATAATTGCCCTGAAACTGGTGACTCAGATCCTCTGGCTATTGATAAGGGTCATTACCCCATTGTTAGCAGAAATGATATTAAGCCAGACAGGGCCCTTAGAGTCTGAGAGGGGAAGGGACGTTAGGCCAAAGTTCTTTTTTTTCTTCTTTAAGAAATATATTAACCAAGCCTATTTCCTTTTACTCACTTAATAGGCAAATCAATAATAAAATTAATAGATATATGATAAATATATCTATTAATCATATAGATATATATATAGATATATAGATATATTTATCATATAGATATATATAGGGACTACGGCCATTCTCAGCAGGAAGCATATACGGAAGAAGAGACCTCCTGTCCCTCAGCATCCATACTAATAGTCAGAGGATTCATAACTCTTAGAAAAGATGCAGGAAAGTTAGTTAGGGAGTTTCGGGTCTGCCTGCAAAGACACTGAGATCATCCTATCCTATAAGGGGTCCGCCCTAATTCGCCCACAATTAAGCAAGCCAAAAGGCATTTTTTTTTAAAACTCACACAAAGAAACAAGCAAGCAGAGAATTAGGTACTAGTTTAAGCCAGTCACTCGCATCTGTGCAATGAAGACCCCCCGCAACAACCTTCAACTCACCTGAGCCCCAGTATACCATTATTATAATGTGATGCATATGACTAGAAGTTCATTAATATCATTATAACAAACTGAATTCTGGGAATAAACATGCGCAGAAAGCAAATGATGAAGCACTGAGTCCTGTCAGTCTTAATTGTCAGTCAAGGAAGCCCACTCTTCTAAGAAAAGTAACCACCCACAGCAAACAGGGATAAAAACCACAAAGGCTTTGTTACCAGGCCTTTTGAGCCACTTTTCTCTTGCTCAGGTCTGCTTCCACATCTGGAAGTGTACTTTCCCTTCTAATAAAGCTTTTCTTTTCTACTGTATTTTGATGTCCTGTTCAATTCCTTGTTCAAGACAACAAGAACCTGGACAACATGCTGGGAGGGGATCCCCACTCTCCGGTAACACTATGGCGAGTTTGCTGACGGAACCCAGAGGAGAAAACAATTTCCTTGTTTTATTTAAGTTCCTTGTCCACTATCCCATACTATGAAGCACATGAATCAATGATGAGCCATCTTCACTATGCATCTCTGGAATGTAATTACAGCTTATACATGGCAGAAATACTAAAGGCAACAGACCTTCTGAGTCTTGCAGCTGTGTAAAACAATGTCACAGGTAGAGGCTAGAATAGGGACTGGTAAGAGAACAGAGTCAAGTGACAGACTTCCAGTTAGCAACAGACTGAGGCCCCTTGGCCAGGTGCCATTCAAGTGTCCCACAGCCTTGTGCAGAGCAGCCAGGGTCCTGAACAGCCACCTCTTCTAGGAAACTAGCAAAGCTGTTGCCTTTCTGGGATTGAATAAATCACATAGTCCTGTGCAGCCCAAGCTGAAAAGAGTCCTCACATCAGTGGGAGGGAGAGGAGAGGAGGACCGTTGGAAAAGGGCTGGGTTTCACCTTATTTATCTCTTATCTCCAGTGCCTTGCATAAAACAGATGCTCATGGATATTTGAATAGAATAACCAATTATAGCCAGCACTTTGTCATCCATCTACCTCAGGCAAAACATTTTTCTCCGAGCCTCAATTTCTGTCTCTCAAGTAGAAGTGCCAATAACGATCATTATTGTTATTGGCATTATTCTGAGACTGAAATGAAATTCTTCATGGGAACATCTTTGAGAACTCTAAAACACTGGAAAATATACAGGATAAAAGGTCCGAAAACTGCCTCCACGTGAAAAATTCTCAACTAGGCCCAGTTTCAGTTTTGTTATTGACATTCTACTATTTCATAAAACATAGGCAACTGAAGTTGTAAGAATACAGGCATGTCTACTGTAATGTGACATAGTCGTTCCTAAAAGTGATCTCATGTTTTCTATGAAGGCACATGAAAAACAATAGAGCTTACAGTAAAAATAGATTTGGACCGGTGTACTCAAAATCTACACAATTTTTTAGTCAAAGCGCAAGCAAAATCAATAACCACCTCAATAAAAATGCTAGCACAATTTTAAAGGTATGTTAAATTCTTAACAAATAAACATTGCACTAAATATAGGACTTTAATGGAGGGAAGTAAGAAAACATTGAGGTTGCAGAGTTATGGGGACAAGGGGAAAATAAACTGAGCGTGGGCCAACCATGTAATAAGCCCTTTCAAGAAATCACACATGTAGTAAAATGAAGCCAAGAGAAAGAATGCAAGGAGAATGGGCACTGAGTACACAGTGTGAGTCCACTCTTGCTGCGTCCAGCGCTTAGTGTACTTGGCATTCAAGTGCTGGTACTGGGTGGCATAAACATGAAAGTGCTGGGGAAAACTGCATTATAGTGACATGTGTTGTAGTGACAACACTGACCTATTTACCAATTATTATAAGCAAATTTGCTTACAGCAACATGCACCTGAACAGAATGGACTCTTTTCCTTTTATGGGTTTTAACAGGGGGACATTTTCACTCAAAATGGAGGAAAAGGAGCAGCCTAAATACATATTTTTTGATTAATTTAGTCTCTTAGGACATATTCTGAGGAACACTGTTCCATACTAAAATCCCTAAGCAGTCTAGAAATGCAAACTAAAGGCATGTTATTGAATGGTACCAAAATCTTGTTATTGAATACAAGTATCCAAATTCACTGGTGTACATAAAATTTCCTTTGTCTATTAATCAACCAACTCTTACTTACTGACTACACATGATACATAATTGTTTTCCTGCAGTGACTGTACCTGGAGAAACAAGATAAACACACACACACATACACACACACTTAGGAAGTAGGCTGTCAGTACAACAATACAAATATGATAAAAATGTTTAGAGTTATATAGTTAGACAAGAGTTTCATATGTCCATTAAATTAAAGGGCAGATAATTTTAAACATGACGACCTTAAATTGGGAAAACAAGCAGAATGTAGCAAACGTCTTATCAGCTTATGTTCTTGTCAAAACCAGCTAAATGGAAGCTGAGATAATATTATGTTTCTTATTAGTCCTTATTTGATTGATTTTTGGACTTAGCACAGAAACCAAGTGCTTTAAATGTTTTTTGGTGGCAATTTGGGCTCACCAGTTATCACCAAACATCCATGTGCTCCTCCATATTTCCCAACCTCCTTTGCAGTTAGGTGGGAGCCATGTGGGCTGATTCTGGTTGATGAATGATGAGCAGAAGTGATAAATGTGTCACCTCCAGCCAAGGTAGTTAAGAGATGGTAATGCTGTTTCCTGTACCTCTCTTCCTTTCTGCGATGATCTTAGAGGCATGTTCCCGATGGCATACTAGGATGTGGAGTTGGAGCTATCCAATCCACATTGGACTGAGAAAAATGGGAGAAACAAAGCCAGTGGTATGACATTTTGGGATTTTTGACAGCTAACCATGTTTACCTTGTTATTATTCTTGCATAAAGCTTCTGATTCCTACTCTCAAAATACAATAGACTTAGAATTGATCAATTAGAATTAGAATCTCTAAATGGTAAGGTCGGATGCCTTTTTAACATATATGTTAATGCTCAATTCTTTGTGAAAGCATGAAGATTGAGTTGGCTTCTTATGTTATGACAAAAAAGGAATGTACCAGGCTTCTCTAATCCTCCAAATGCTATGTCTGGGCATTTCGTTACTTTCAATCTCTTCCAGGAGGAAGGAATCACACAAAAACATTCTTAAAAGGCATTGTTTAAGGCGAATGTGGGAAATGGTTATAAAAGACTGAGATTTAAACCTAGCCAGTTTAATCCCAGCAGGAAATTCTGTAAAACATAATGACTCAAATGCTGTCAGGTAAGCCATCCTTGAATGTACTTCCCAGGAAATTCACAAAATATTCTTGTGCAACAGAAGGAAATCCTGTCCTGGACATTCATGTAATGGGTCTGAGTCCAATTCTGAAATTCGTCCACCACAGAAAAAACAGTAAAGCCTATTGTTCAAATCCACATGGCTGTACGTTAGAACTTTAAAAAGTCCTGGTGAAATGCAGGCTGATTACAGTGTGATTTACACAACAGCATCTCGGTGGAATATACTTAGAGAATCACACTCTTTTTTTTTTTTTTAACTCAACAAGCCATGGTGCCAAAGGAATAAATGAATATACTAATGTTATTTTCACACAACTGTAGAGTTAATAACTTATGAACGTATATTCATACACATTTTTTTTCTTTGGATAAGCTATTTTAATTATGCCTGATTTGTAAATATACTCTATATCATGCTGCAGGCCAAGGGTCAGCAAATTGTCCTATGAGCCAAATGCCAAATGGCAGAGTTAAGTAATCACTAAGGAGACTGTGTGGCCCACAGAGCCTACAAATATAGTATCTCTGACCCCTTATATAAAAAAGATGGCTAACCTCCAGTATAAACAGCTGAAACAACCTTTTAAAATACATATAATTTGTACACGCAAAGATACCTATTTACAAATATTTTAGATCTTCGTAAGTCTATACTATCTTAATCTCCTATACTTAAACAAATCAAAGACAAAAAATAGGATAAAATTCTGGCAGATGAAATCGATGTTATTCCGACTTTGCATTGTTTTCAATATCTGGTGCATTAAAGCACAATCGTATATTTCTGAAGATTTCTATCACTATCCTACAATAATATTTGTCTTTTCAAACTACTTTAGTTTCTTTGGAAGGAAGATAATCTCTATTTGGTCAAGACATAAAAGTTTAAAACTAACATTCATTTTACTCTAACAAAGCTTGTGACTGGATGCTTTTAAGGCCCCAGATTTAACATTTATAGAGCACCTACTACCTGAGTTGAGCCCCTACACAAAGATTCCAGAATTTAATCTTTCCTACATGTCCAGGTGGTATTATCCCTACTTTATAGAAAAGGCTCACAATGGCTTAGTGATGCCCAGTGTCACAAGATCATTTACTTACAGAATCTAGGTTTGGACCTAGTTCTACTGAAATCAGGATCAGGGAACTTTCTACTGCCCACTCTGCATTCAGCAATTCTGGTATATTAAACCCTGACACACTTTTACAAAAAGTAAGAAAGCCAAATAAGGGAAAACAAGCTTTGAAAAGATTAGCATCTTATTAGGTTTAAACCAGACTAAATATTTAATGGAAAAAATTCCTCAGATATGATTTCTTAGTAGATAGCATTTAAAGCTTTAGAATGTGTTGGGCTTGAGAAGTTTTAAACTGCCTTAAGTTAATTCCAAACTGACACAAGTTTTTCATCCCAAGGGCTTCCATTTCTTTTTGCTTTCAGGGTGCCAATTCTGTCCAGGCAAAGGAATCCAGCTGCTAGATGACACTGCTTGAAAACATTACTTCGAATAAAACCCCCATCTGCTGTAGCCAGTCATCATACAGACTTTCACCATTGTTATTTTCCCCATGATACAGAATAAAACTGTAAAGGCCTGGGAGGAAATACACACACCACTTTCCAGAAACGCGGAATACTAGAAAAGAGCTTTGCTACCTCTCCAGGAGGATTACACCTCCTAGACTGCAGGAGGAGATGTACGAGGCAGTCTGCTCTGAGACCCGCTCCTATCCTTGCGCAGGGTCGCATGGTCCTTCCTCCGGAGAAGAACAGCGGGGCTGCTGATGGGCCTTTCGACCCCCGTTCAGTGAGCTCTTAACCGACCAATTCATGAAACAGCCCATTCAATAGCCCCTCTCTTCTCCACAATTCCCGATTCCTCCCTTTAAATGACAGTTTCTAGGATGTGTTTGTGGGGTTGGCGGGGCAACATGCCACAGTTCGGGAACAATTTTTTTAGGTTAATAGGAATAAACACTGACTTCATGGTTTAAGCTACCAACTATGAATGCCTGTTATGTTCGATTTTTTATATTATTAATTTTCTATCTTTCCAACAAAGAAATTTTTTTTTTTTTTGAAAACAAGCATATCTATTTTTGCTTCTGCTCTCAGATTGGTTTCTTTTAAGAACTGAAAATGTTCTCAGTGTTCAGTAATATTTATTGAGTTCCAGGGAGACAAAATTTAGATATAGCATATAAAACGGGTAAAATGTCTTGAGCATTTACTCTGGACAAAAACATTATAAAAAGTGTCCATAATATCACTTAACTTTCAATAAACTCTAGTAGGTTGGCAGTTAGTTTACAGGTGAGGAAACTGCAGTAGGTCACGAGGGTAGTGTTAGAAACCAGTGGGTCTAACTCCAGAGTTTTCACTCTTAATCACTATTTAATATTGTCTCCCTGTTATATGTTGTCCCTGCCTTTATGCATTTCTTATGACTTAGTTTTTGTTTAGTGATACATTTTAAATTAAAGTTTCTTAATTTATCAAGATTTTAAACTCACTTGTAATTACTAATTTATTTTGTAAGAGGACCTAATGTCATCAAATTGCATCATAAACATTACTGTAAGGACATCTTACAAGTAGGTACCTCCTTGGAACAACAGTCTCAGATGACCGAATTGAGGAAGGTGATTATCTTATTATTTTAGGATATAAGAATCATCTGGAAAAGAGGATTGCTAAGTAGACATTTGTTTAAATTCAAAGCTATTACCGAAAGGCTTAGATAAGTCTTTTCCAAACACAGGAGAAGAGATTGGCCGTTGACCATTTTTCCAACAAAGGCTCCAAAACTAGGGGTAAGACCAGTCATGAGCAGGAATACATTCTCCAGTGCTCCTCCCAACATCCACCCAAGCACAGATCCCTCTTACTGAAGCCAATCATAGCCAGCAGTGCTTAGAGAGATGAACATGAGAGTGCACGGCTGCTGGACACCCACTTACATTTGAGTTTGATAAACAATAAGTAATTTTTTAGAATAAGCATATCTCATTCACTGTTCTTCCCCACCCCTATATCTGGCAACTTTAGGGAAGTAGAAGAGAAGCACTTGCTATATGTTTTATATTTTTAACTTTGGCTCACCTCCAAAATTATATTTAATTGTAAGAGAATACACACTCTGGTATGCCTTGTTCTTATGAAATTTTTGTGACCTTCCCTGCTTAGCATTTGGTGCCCAACAGGAAATCTGGATATATTTGCTAGCCTCTCCTCTTCCATGCTTGAAGTTTGACAGCTGGATTGAAAACAATGTGTAGGCCAAGGACAAGTGTATGTTGGGAATAGGGAGGTACAACATCATCTTCCTTTTTCCGGGCTTCCACTTCCTTCCAGAATCAAATGTCATCTAGGGAAAAATATATGAGATGTAGGTGGCCTGAGGTGACCTCAAGGAGACCTGAGACTGGAGAAGCCAAGTGTTCCCAGAGTCTCCTGCACTTCCAACATGCTTCAGGACTAACATTGAATCTCTTGCTGAGAATTTTCCAGGCTGAAAATTTAGAGATCACTTGAGTATTTAAATGAGCAACCATTTTAAATCTAACAGGACTAGTTTTTAAGCTCTTGTTGACAAATCAGACACCCATTCCAATATCAGAAGCCCAGAAACAAACTGAACTTAAGATTTAAGGTAAATATTCAGAAAAAAGTCAGGTAAAAAATATTGTGTCAATTATTGAATTGATTTCTATGATTAGGTAATTTTTCTCCCCCAACAGATATAAAGCCTGAAAAAGATGCAGCCTAAGGTTTTCTCAACTAATTGGCATCTCTACTCTGATGAGAAATATGAGTTAAAAGCTGTCCTACTGGCCTGAATGAACTAGCGATGGGACATCAGGCCCTGGAGTCAGACTGGCAGGGATTCCAGCCTCAGTACCAGCATTGCTTCTTCCAGCAAGTGGCCGCACTGGGAATTGAACAATGCAAGTCTTGCTGCAGGCCCTGTGCTCCGCCCACCAGTATGGTGGCTACCTTGTTAAGGGGTTTAGTAAATGTTAGTTCTCTTACTTCTACTTTAATAATATGGTTAGTGCATACTTTCTTTTGTTTTACTCATAGTTGGGGAAACAAGTGGAATTCCAAGGTGCATAGGAGATGGGAATGGGAGGATAGAACAGTTCTTCATCCTGCTTCCTGCACACATCGTGGGCATGTGACTTCTGGATGGCCAATCCCATTTTCCTGCCCATTAGAGATTATCCTCAGAAGCTCTGGTTGAGTTTTAAGTCCAGTGAATTGGTTGTGGTAGCCTGCAAGTGGTGATTACTTCAGCCACACTGTCCTACACAGATGACTTCTGTAGCAGGGGTTCGACTGTGCCTTCTTCTCTTTCTCCTATCTCAGCCTCCTCATCTTCTAAAAAATGTCTTTATTGCACACATGAACATAGCTGTTTTTGGTTGTTTGCAACTGACTTAGAAAAAGTAAAATAATTGTGGTTTGTTTATGACTTGTACAGCTGAAACACCCAGATAAAAAAAGCTGTTGAGGAATAATATTCATATAATCATTAATAGGTACCATAGGAATTACATTGATTAAATGGAGGAGAAGACAACACTTACTATTTAACTTAAGAGTTCACATTAATTTAACTTGATTGAAAGTTTAGTGATGGGTCATGGCTGATAGAGAACCAGCCTCAGCACCGTGGTTCTGTGGTTCCTGCACATGGAGGCAGGATGTCCTAGGAGAGTGGTTAGGCTTCTCTGTGTGCACACAGTAGTATCCTTGAAAAGGTTACTGTTTCTAGCATGAACTTCACAACTGAAATGCGCTCTGCTGTGTTCCTCTTCTTTATTAGCTTGTATCAATTACAAAAAAAAATAGATTTTTACCTCTATTCTTTGTGCAATGAGGTAGGACATGTATACATATCTAAATATGAAGAAATGAAAACATTGTAAAGGCTGAGAATGATCTGGCTAGCCCATCTCTTGCTAAGGGTAACTCTAGAAAGAGTGGGTCCACTTTTTCTGCTTTTAACATGATCTGTGACAGACAGTAGAAATTTATGATAGAAAGAGGTATGATACTTTTTGTTTTTTCATTATACCTCCACAGATGACCTGGTGTCCAGGTGGTATACATGGTAAAAAGAGGCAATAGGAAGGAGGGATGAAACTAAGTTAAATACAACTCTTAGTAATTTCCAGATATTTTGCTCAAATCATATCATTTATTCCTTGCACCTCTATGAGGAAAGTTTTATCATTTTCCCCCATGTTACAGACTGAAGCTCATAAATCTAAATTTGAGGATCATAAAGGTAACATGACTTGCCTAAGGTCACAGAGCTCATCTGTGGTAGAGCTAAGATTTTCCAGTTCAGAGCCACTGCTCTAACTACTGCTGCCTGCTCATGGAGTGAAAGAAGACAATTCAGAAGGTGGCCCATTTACCCCGGTGATGACAGCCAATTTTTTTGTCTTCCCATTGTCAACATTTTAGCTTTTACTCTCTGTACAACATATGATTTTGCAGTCTTGTTCTGTTTTACATAATTCTTACATCCGAGATTTAAAAGCTCCATCCTTCAAGGAATAGGACCCAGGTTCTTTACTTTTTGTACCCCTCACCCTACTGTATCTAGCAGGTAAAAGCATCAATAAACATTCACAAATTGGTCAATATCAGGCCTAATTGTGAATTTATTATAGCAAGTCAAAGATATATAAAGGTATAGACAAATCTCACAATGAGGCATTGAAGCTAAAGAAATACATTCCCTTCATCAACTTCCAAAGTTGCCTGTAATGCAGATCAATTAATCTACAATTTCACAATTTTTTCTATGCTTCATCTCTTTTTCTTAACCAGGCAGCTAACTAGCATTGTGGGCAAAGAACATATTAAAGCCAACTGGCCTACTTGGTGATGAAACACAAAGGCTTAACCTGGTTACACCTTTGGGGGAGCTTTTTAGATGTTCATATGCCTGGGCTCCTTCCCCCAGTATTCTGACTTAATTGTCCAGGGGTGGGGCTCAGTCATCAATAGGATTTTAAAACTCCCTAATTGATTTTAATGTGTTGCCTGGTTTGAGAACCACTGACCAAACTGACAGAACATTCCAGAAAAAATAGAAACCTGTGTTTTCTCATTCCTAGTTTTTTGGGATCACAAGCAAGGTTGATAGGGGAGGAAAAAAACAAGGAGGAAAGTGGCAGGACTATGTAACTTGGCATGCCATTGGAATGCAGCAAACTATTAAAAAATATTTGTGAGCCTCAAAATTTTTGTGCACCTATTGACAAAGTGTTTTAAACAACTGTTTCTCCCCTATGCTCAAGTTTAAAGGTCCCCCAAAACTTCAAAAATGTTGTAATATTTGGCAAAGCATTCCAAATAAATGACCCTCAGCTGTGGAATTTGCTCCATCTAGCATAGCAGGCTGCTCTCTTTAGCAGTCAGCCAAACCCAAAATTTGGCAGCTTTTGGAATATGGTGCAAAATAGATTCTTTTTAAACCTGAGAGTCACTGAAGATTTATTTTGCTGGAAAGATATGACTTTTAAAAGTAACAAGTAATTATTGCTCCTGGACCAAGTAGACTCAGAAATCTGCAAGACAGACTATGAAATCAAGGCCACCCGTCTTTCTTCATTCTACTGATGAGTAAATGAAGGCTCAAAAGGATGAAGTTATTTCCTCAAGTCACACCACATAATGGCAGAGCCTGGGCACATCCCGATCTCCTGACTCAGAGGCCAGTTCTCATGTTTGCCCTGCCACAGCCAGAGTCCTCTGGGAATGGCGTAGATGCTTTCTTCTGTGATTCATATTTGATTGTTCACAAATGCAATGTTCTTGTAAATGCTTATAGGTAGGTATATGAACTTCAGTAACTGTAGCAAATGTATGTAAATTACATTGTAATTTTTGGCATGTAATATCCTTTCCATAGTCTCAAATACAAAATCTGATTTTATTATACTCTTGATAATGACAATGAAAGTTTCTAATTCATCTAGAAGAACATATGTGAACCCCTGCATCGAATGCAAATCTACAACAAACTGCTATAAAAAGGTCTTGTCTTTCTCTGTATTTTCTGTCTACTCAACCTACTTTTCACTATATTTTACTGTGACTTAGGGAAAGTACAGAAGCCAGAGGCGAGTGAAAAATGATTCCCAGAAAGGCAGGAAAATTTCTAACATTAAGCTCTATTGAATTCTAGGCAAGGAGTTAGGCCTAGTGAGATAATTTATGACGGTGCTAGCAGACTCATTTAAAAAAAAACAAAAATAACTCATTTAATGATAATTTTGTCTTGGCTCTTCCCATTTCCCCACATTCCGCATGTTATTCCACTTCCTTTCACTCGAACTGAGAATACCATTGAGACACAAAGGGTCAGAGACCTGCTCCTAGAGTTCACTCCTCATCATAAAATATATTTTTCTCCCTTCTGCAGAAAATTGCCTTTCCTTTCACCACACCCAATACATGTTGGCCATTTACCGAAGCATATTACTTATGAGAGATGTTGTTACTGTTTATTAAGGATTTTTTTTTTCCTGAATTTTACACCAAAGATAACATGAATAGAAAGAGAGGAAGGACCCCAGTAGAACTTCCCAAGTCCAGCCTCTGGGCCTTCCCCAAGCCCATGGCTGCTCCGTCACTTCCTTTTTTTACAGCAGGCCTGGTAGGCTGCTTCCCTTTCCCTGAGGTGGCTGCCACTACCTACTCTCTCCTGGAATCCTCTTTTCCAAGAATAGCTGGGGAGTAGGACATAATGCCGCATGCTCCCCTTCTCACTGCCTCCCCTTCCTTGGTATCCTGAAAAAGGCAACATGCTCTCTTATCTGGTTTAACTATTTTGCTATTAGTCATGAGAGAGAAACAGAAGACAACAAAAACATGGAATATACAAAGTTTCCAGAATCTTTCAATGCCATTTCAGCTGTGGTCCCCCGTCCAGAGTTCTGATTTCATTTATGCCTTTTTCACTTATATCTGAGGGTTGGAGGCAAGGTGCTCTCCTTTCTCTATGATGTCTCGTCTCAGGTTTGTTGAGTCTTTACTGTAAATATTTAACATCTAGACAGCTTAGGAATAACATGTAGAAGAAAAAAATATTACCAAGTAAATTTGAGAATTTAAAAGAGAAATGCTCTCAGTTCCCTTTGCTTCATCTCTCTAGAAAGTAATGAAAGAGCAACGTGGGCTGGAATTAATCATTATATTAAGATCTGGTAGCACCTCCTCAGTGAAGCCACGTTAAGAGCATCCCATGAACTCCCATATTCCCACACATTTCTTCTTCCTGCAGCTATGAACTCCCATATTTCCACATATTTCTTTTTCCTGCAGCTTCTTCCTGTGCTATGATTGCATGTTTGCTGTCTGTTCCACATCCTAGACTGAGTTTCCCTGGAAGGAAGTGACTGCGACCTTCTCTATTCACCTCACGTTACTGGAGGCTAGCAGAGTGCCTGGCACATAGTAGGTACTTAACAAATGGTTGTCAGAAGAATGCAGTGGTTCTCAGAGGAAGAAAAGCAGGAGGCAGAGTCTTTCTCTAGCCAGAGATAAATACTACAAGGAATAGACAACCAGACTTCAAAGCTGGGTTTGGGTCTCTGTGATGCTGCTGAGAGAGAAACTGTCTTGCCCCAAGATGAAGAATTATTTGATAAATAAGGAGGATTTAAGGCATTTTAAAATCCTACCTTGTTCCTTATTTCCCTAGACCAATCACCTCCCAATATACATTGAACAAGAAAATGGGTAAGAAATTGGAATGGGATGGATCAAACAGGAATGCAGATTTATGAAAAACTCTCATTTGTGTGACTTTGAGCAAGTTACCAACCCTCTCTGGGCCCCAGTTTACATCTGTATCATGAAATGAGTAGATTAGACAATATATAAGCTTCCTTATAGCATTATGATTCTAAATGATTCAAATGTGGTGCAATGCATTTTCAATTTTCCTCCCTTCCACCTCATACAAAACAAAACAGAACAAACAAACCAACAAAACACCCTGACCTCTACCACTGTCAACAATATACTTGGAAAGGAAGAAAAACTATAAATTATGGACACAGGATCAATGAGCTGAAACAAAAGATTAAAATATGTTTCATATCTAGAGAGCAATTTTTCATAATGGTGTTAAACAAAAAGTTCTAGTCAATGTTTACACTAGGACATGATGAAAAATTCCAGACATAAAACTTCTGCAACTTAGACTTGAACTCAGAGGACCTCCCAATTTTGAATAAATTTTACAACTAAAATCTATTGGGATTTTTTTTTTTCCTTAAGAAGAATTCATCTTTCAGTAATGATTTGTTTTCTTATTGAGACTATCTCTGGCTATCTGGAACTGTCATTCTAGGTATGACAGCTGAAGATTTACTTATATACCATTCTCTTTTAATGATTTTGGAGGAAAACCATTTTTGAAGGACATTATATTTCCTTGACTTATTTATCGGAAGGCACTGCATGTAATTCAATCTATTCCTCAATATGAACAGCAGCTACTATAACACAGTGAAGTCGTCAGGCCCCAGAGAAACACTTGAAGCCCTGACTTTTTCTTTTGATGGTGCTTCAGGATCCACCTGAGCTGTCAGCTATCACTTCTCATTACCGTCACCTCCCTGTCGGCTTGGTCTCTTGTCATCTCTCTGATATCTAATTTGCTAACTAAAGGTAGGGAAAAATGTCTTAATTCATCATTGCATACCCAAAGGTAGCATATTTCCTGCTACTTAAAGTGCTTAGTAAATAAATGTTAGTTGAAATAATGCATGAATTAACATAGTAGGTTAAACAAATTTTTTTAGAAACAAGTTTGCTAAAACCAGGTGTGAAATAATAATAAACAGATGGATGCTGAGTAAAGGCTTGAGGGGCTTGGTTTAATACATAGATTTGCAAGAGTTTCTGTACAATTTCTAATTCTCAACTATATTCTAGATAGATTAGACTGCCATAGGATTGAGTTCTGACCTTTCATGAGATAAAAAAAATAACACTGGTAGATTAATAAAAGACATACAGAATTATTGCATAAACTATGGGTGATTATAAAAATTGTGTTAGCAAATAATTTTTCTATTTCTAGGCACTTTTGATCTAGTTCAAAAATAAAACTGATGGATGGATTGGCGTGCTTACATTTTTAAGAAAGCTGCTTGAGTGGGTACCTCATTATGCCTACTAGCTATGTGATTTTGGACAAATTTAACCTCTTTTAATTTCAGTTTTCTTATCTGAAAATAGTAATGACAAAACCTTTCACACAGGGCTCTTCAACAAATTAAATAATTCATTTTAAAGCACTCACCATATGCCTGGGCCTTAAGAAACATGTAGTTTTTTTTTTTCTTGTAACATGCTGTCCATTCCTGGAGTTGGGACAGTGGTTCCAACCCTGTGCATGGCCAGGCAATGTGGCTGTTGACATTTCTCTCTTGTATTTGTTGCCTGGCAGATATTGCCATGACTCAGAATTAGGTGTTGGGAACAAAATGTGGCATCCTTACTTAAAATACGCTCTAAGTCTTCTAAGTCTCCTACGCTAAACAGGCATTTCCATTACACTAGCATTCTAAAGAATCAGATTTCAATGTGGGCAATGTTAAGGGAGGAAGGAAAAGGGACTTAAAAGAAGACTGGTAATTCAAGTCCCCACAATTCATCATTACTGTCACAATCCTTAGCAACTGGCATCTGGAAATATAAAACTTTCCCATATTGCTGTCAATTCTTATAGAATTAAAATATTCAATATCAAAAACAAAATGAAAGCCTCAAATTTGTATGCAACTAAAGTATTACACACAAACGTGGATTTTACTTGAGGGAACACATTAATTTCCCCTCAATTTAAAAAAAACAAATTCATGATATCCCAGTTTCTTTCTCAGTGTTATTTATCACAATAGAATATACTAATATGTTTCCTCATGTAGAGAAATTAAATACTACAAAATAAATGGGTTATCTTATGAATAATTATACTTGTAAATTTATAAAGAATACTCTAAAATAGGAGCGAGGAAACAGACGGTAATACTGCGTCAAACACTCCCTAAAAATGAATTCTTGCTATATAAAGAAAAACAATGAGATTTTATCATCCTCCACTTTAGCTTAACAAATAACTTTTGCCAATGTTTTCTCAGTCTTTCTAATCTATCTTCTTATCAAACTGGCCAATTTCTTTTTCATTTGTAGTGAAGTTTTATCTGCTATTTGATGATTATGTTAGGGATCTAATACCTCAGATTGTTCTTGCTAAATTCCAAGACCATTACTATAGATCTTAGCTTTTAACCTCTTAATTAGCTGCATTGTTGACTTTTGAATCTTTTCCAAATAAGGCATCCTCGATAAACAAAAATATACTTGTATCTCAACTCCTTTAGAAACCATTTTGGCTTTTCAGTAACACTTTCACACTAAACTTCTCAATTGACAATTTATCAGCAACCCACAGAAAACATTAAGAAAATCTTCAATAGCCCTTTTCTAAAATATTGAATCTTCCAGAATACATGAACTGAATCATAGCCCAAGGCTTAAACATACATCAATATGAAGAAAAGCATTTTATTCAGAGTTTTAAAAACTATCTGAAACCGTAATTCTTTTTTTAGCTGCACTTCACTGCTTGGGAACTCATTTAATGAAAAACAAATATCAACAAAATTATGGCTGATCAAAATCAATTTTTAAAACAAATATAAATAAAACTTCGTAAAATTTATGTCACAATTCTGACAGCTGTGGTTCTGCAGGGAGTAAAAGAGGAAGTGGTGAGGAAATCAGAGATAAGGACAGCGAGCACAAGGACTAAGGGTCCAATGCCAGTAACCCTTTGGCCTGAATAAGAAAGATAGAGCTTGCTAATAATTCCAGTACTATGGGAATCTTGAAACTGTCTCCTAACAAATTCGAATGCCATTTCTAAAATATCTTTTTTTTTTATAAAACTGGAACTTTTCATATACTCAATTTGTAAATGTACATGTATATTAAGACCCACTTAAAAACCATATAGAAAGTAATTTTGCTTTTGCCCTCAAAACTTAGAAATTTTTTATCTTAAGAACTTTTAAAAATTCAATTTCTATGAAATCAATACTTTAACTATTCTACACGCATCTCTGGTATGCTATAGAGATCTGTAGAAGAAAAAGTAATTATCCAGCCACATCAATTGTTGAAATAAATACCTCTGCTTTAAATGATTATAGTACAGATAATGGAGTCAAGTAGCATTTAAAGAGATTAAATATTGCTGTTTCCCTATGCTCCTGTGCCTGGCTCTCTTTTTTTCTTTTACTAATTCTTGCTAGGTCATTTTTCTTCTATGATTTCAGGGCCACTTATACGCTGAAATGTCTTGTATCATTATCTCAGACACTTGCTTCTTCCTGAACTTTAGATCTGCATGCACGATTGCCTAGGGGATCTTCTAATATAGATTCATTTATTTGGTCATTCATTTAGTCAAATTTTTTTGAGTATCCACCCTGTGCCATTAATTGTTCTTAGTGTTACAGAGTGGACCATGAACCTAACAGACCATAATATCCACTCTCATGGAGCTTCCCTTTTAGACAAATGATAAGCCAAACTACTAAGTGAAATTTACATTACAGGTTAAAAAAAAGACAAGGACTGGGAAAAGAATCTTGGAGAAGGTACATTTTTTTAAAAAGGCTGGTTTAGGAAGACCTCACTGAAAAGGCAACATTTGAGCAAAAATCTGAAGGGACTAAGGAAGTAAGTATACAAAAACTTGGTAAAAAAAAGCATGCCAGCCAAATGTTCTATGGATGCTTTAAACCAAAGATTCAAAATTAAACTTTTTCCTTGTAAGATGGCTTCTCTTTCAATACTTCCTGTTTCCTGAATCATGCCATCAAGAAAAAAATCTGAGATTTATTTACCCGTAGGCTCTGCTCTTTCCATAACTCTGAATGACAATCAGCAGCTCAAATCCTTTTGATTCTACCTCCTAATATCCTATTGACTTCATTCCTATTGCAAGAAATAGTGTTACTGCCTTTGTTTAGGCTTTGGATTTTGTTTTGGGCTTTGTTTTAGGCATTGTTTTTCCCTTGGATTTTCCTAGTATGCATTCTCTTAACCAGTGTTATTGGCTGCAATTTTGCCTCCTCCAACCCATCCTTGATGCTGCTAAACAATGATATTTGTGAAATGCAGTTTATCATGCCATTCTCTTGTTTAAACTTTTCAGTAGTTTCTCATTATGGGTTTCTGATACTCATACTTTTTATTGTGGTATGAGGGTCTAATGTGATTAGCACACTCACTCTGCCTTCCTCTTCTTCCAGATAATCTCTCCAGGTTATCACCATTTTGGGTAAATTTACTGGCTCTCGATAAAAGTTCCTCTCAAAAGTGATTCCTTACAACACTGCCCTCTTAAATACTTCTACAGCTACTTTGTAACAGTTATTCGTTTACATGTTTTGTCTTTCCAAAACTCAGCTCGGTGCTTGGTTCAAAGTAGGTACTAAAAAAAATGAATGGATAAAATTAAATGTATTACCCTTTTTGACTGGTGTAATATAAATACAGACACCCCATATCTAAGCTCCAGCCACAGGCTAAAGGGTTCTTCATTCCTCAAACCCTCAGAATCATCTTAGAAACTCCTGTTCGACATGCAATTCAACGTATTTTGACACCGAACACAGATAGCCAGTCTTTTTTGCTTGGAAAACCATCTGATTTTGAGGTTGAAAGAACTGGTCCCATGTTTTAGAAAAGGAAATTAGTGACAGAAAGAAGAGATAATGGAAAATTAGCTTTACAAAGCTACTCCAGTGGCATCTAGGAAGAAAGAGACCCAACTTGTATTTAAGGAAGAAATTAACAACCAGACATAAAAATTGCAAAATATTTAACATAAATGGGGGACCAGGAATAGCCCAATGTAATTTAGTATTATATCCAGAGTAAAATGAAACAATTTGCAAGCTTCTCATATTGATCCTAGTGGGGGTGACAAATTGTTTACAAGTACCTAATGGTAAATGGAAATTTACAGTACACTGCATTGAGAGGTATGCTACTAGTAGTGTTCCCATGTTACCACATAGTCTTAGTTGGAATTAGACTACTATGTATGATTTCCAGTTTTATGCCTCATTTTGCTATTTAGAGAATAGTAAAAAAATAATTAGAACTTTTTATTTTATATGCTATCATTATTTTGATATTTCTACCTATGCATCTAGGAAGATTTGTATTCTTAATAATGGTATAAAATGTAACTTTTTTAAAATAGGAATTCTTAAAGATATTTTAAATACTTTATAGGTACAAAAACATTTTCATTTAGAGAAGTTTTATAGATAATTAAACTGAATATTGGCCAATTAATTCTCTTGAAAGAACTTAAAACTCAAATCTTTTTCTCTATGGCTGGCGACCTCAGCCAGAGATTTCTTAGAATATAAAGAATAAGCTATTGCCTATGTTTATCAGATTTTATTATGCACAACAATCAATTGGAGATGTCCTTAAAATAGACTGCATGCAACTCAGTAGGTCTAGGGTAGAGACCTGGATTCTAGTTTCTAACAATCTCTCAGGGGTTGCTGCTGGTCTATACTTTTGAATAGTAAGGCCTGAATCAGTGGTTCTCAGCTTTGATGCCTATTGTGATCACATGGCGAACTTTAAAAAAAAAACAGCATTTCTAGGAGTGAAAGGTTAATAATCTGAGGTCCAATTTGGGTATTGAGTTTTAAAAACTCCTGAACAGCTAAATTTGAGAACCTATGGCCTAAAATGGATTGGTTAGATTTATTGGTAGGTTTTACTTCTCCTGGATTCTATTACCATAGATAACGGAGCTAAGAATAATCAGTACTTCATTGATTATGAGTAACAGATGCCCCAAATTTCCAAATTCTTACTGAGAATATGATTCATTATCAATCAGGTTTTAAAATTAAGATTCTTAGTGGCTTCATTTATATACTCCTACCAAATTATTTAATAACATACTTTTAACAATATTTTAAAGTTGAATATTCATGGCATTATAATGAAATGACAATCTGGATTATTTTTAGATTAGGATGTAGCTATGTAACATATGATTTTAAAGAATGTGAAGGTGTCTATTCACAATTACGAATAAAAAGGTTCAGCTTAGTTAGGAAGTTTATAAAAAATAATCACCAAATCTGGCACTCACACCAGCAGAAAGACCTAGACTCAAACAGTACAATCAAAAGTTTACTTAGTATCCCTATTTAAAGAAAGTACCACTGACCCTAGAGTTACAAATGTAATTATCTTTCTTCACAAGGCCTCTCTAATTATGTTGCTAGGTTGAGGTTTGTAAAAGGTCAAGATGCAATTCTATTCCAACGCTCCCTTCTTAACAGTTAGAAATGCACATTAAAAAAACTTTATAATAAAGAGAATATTTCAAACACTCAAGTATTTGCAGAAATTTCCTAATTATAGTAAAGAGTAATGAGTACAAATCAGCTGCCACATACTATATAAGTTCTCAAACTTTCTGAACAGGTTTTCTTACCCCTAAAATAAGGTATAGAGAAAGTCCAATAAAAATGTGAAAGCATATACAAACATAACATTAAGTATAACTCTGACAAGCTAAAAAATATATAGTGGAGCAGTGCAAATAAATGGAGTCCAGACAGGGGACTACTTCCAGCTTTGTCACTAATTAGCCACATAACAGCAAATCACATACCTGAGTCTCATTTTAAAAATAAAGATGCCTCAAATTGATTATTTTTGAGACACTCTAGCAGATCAAAGCTCTATGATCTAAAAAGTGATTCAGTGATCCTCTGAAGCAAATGATTAATTCTAACAAAAAGAAGCTCGAGAGTTTATTTTTAACATGATTATTTGAACAAGTTATAAAAATACCATTTAGTTTTAAATACCATTTTAAACTTGTCTTCAAGAAAAGTCTACTACCTGAAACTAACATAAGACTGTCAACTCTAATTAAAAAAAAAAAAGAGTAGATTAGGATATAGACATGCACAAGATGAAATATAATGTTAAGACAAAGAAGGAAGATAGCCATCTACAAGGCAAGGAGAGAGGCCTCAGAATAAGCTAACCCTAGCAACACCTTGACCTTGGACTTCTAGCCTCCAGGCTGTGAGAAAATAAATGACTGTCGTTTAAGCCAAAAAAAAAAAAAAAATCTACTAATTATTTGACTATTATTTAAAATAGCAAATAAACTTAAAAATTAAAAAAAATGAAGTGTAAAGGAAGCGGAGAGAAAAAGGATTAAACACTGTAAGGATACAATGCAGAATTAAATAAACAATGTAAACTGAGGATAATGAAATATTAAAAATCTTTTCCTAAGGAAAACTATTTCAAAGCATGAAGTATGAGATCTTATGATTCCAAAGAATATATAGGCATTCTTATTAAATAAAATGTTTCTCAGTAATGCAAATAACTCATAATTCCTATATAACATTATCCTAATAAAAATGGTAGTACTTAAAGATTATTTCCTTTCAATTTATTGTTTAGTTTTAAATATATGTCCTGACAATTGTAAAATATCTAGTGTGACCAAATGCATGAGAAGTCCCTGTAAGAATCATAAAGTGCCATTCTTGCAGCTTCCTCTCACAAGGATGCTGAGAAAATGTAACAGTGAAAGAGACACAAGGTTGTCTCAATTATAAGTTCCAATCATTAATCTTCTTCAGAACTGGAATCATCTTCTTGGTCAGAGAGTTCAGGAACAGGGAAGCGGAGAATGGCAGCTACTCCAGTCAATTGGCTGAGCTGTTCCCCAGAAACATGAAGACTAGAGAATATCCTAACAGTGCCTGCATTCTCTTTCACACTGTCCACCAGCCTCACGTACCGGCTCCGTGTGGCTACATCCTGGTGCCTGAAGAGCTCATCGCTGATGAGCAATGTGTCAATTGCCATGGCCTCATTGGCCTTCTCCACTTGCTTGAGTCCATAAAAAGCTCGGTCAGGTTCATGTTGTAACATTTTATAAAAGTCATCCAACGCTTTCACTTCCCCAGCAGCTTTAGTGTCTGAAAGGCGGCTAGCTATAGTAGGGTCACAAAGGGCCTCTTTCAGGGAATACTTGTGTCCAGAGGAGGCATGTACCTAGAATCACAATTATAAAAATTAGACAAAAGAATCTCTTAGTGAACCCATATATCAACTCACAATGACCTAATGCCAGAAGCACTAATGGGTCTTTACATGTTTAAGGACTTAAGCAAAGTTTACCATATAAACTTGCTAGCTATTTAACAGGTCTTTTCATTATTTCACAATCCCAGTTAAATACTTTCTCCTTTTCTACTTTTCCCAATTCTAAAACTTAAGGAATAGTTTACACAAATCCCTCTGCCCATTCTTAATTATCCCTGGATAAGACTGTTTTACCTGAAGGAATTTGGACCGGTTTTCCAGGAGCACTTTATTGTCAGTCTTCACTGCTTGTTGAAACATGTAGTCGCAGAACTGCTCCCTCACAAATCCTGGGCTGGCCACCAGGACGCACTTTACAACATCAAAGTGTATGTGGCGCTGGATGGCCTGGACCACCTGTTCATAGAACCGCTCCAAGGCCCGGTCGTGTTGTGAGCAGTTCCCTTTCCGTTTCCTGGGGATGTTCACCTCCACCTTGGCCCGAGTGAGGGTCATGCTGGGAGTGACTAAGCAGATATGAGCGAGGCCTTCCTGCATGACCACAGCTGCCACATCAGCGCTCCAGGCTGGGTCACAGGCCTGCTCGATGCGCTCCAGAACCACACTGTCCCACTGTTTCTTGGCCAGGGTGAACTGACGGTTCGGCTCCAGCTCGATGGTGTGGTAAGCCCCCATCTTGACATACTCATTTTCTTGGATGTTGGTCCCCTTAACTCGCAGCTGGCAGGCTTGAGAGTCGAAGTCGATGGCCTCCACGCAGAGAGTGAGGGTAGTGCGGACCCGATTGCTCCCGACGCTTCCCGTGGAGGACTCAGTCTGTACCTTACGGATGGTGGAGGCGCGCAAGCTGTCGCCCACCTGCACTAGATTGTAGGTGTGCCACATGTCCTCAGGTTCTTCGGGGACTAGGGTCACCTGGCCCGCATTGTCTTTTTCAATGTCCTTCCTCACCAGCTTCATGATCTTGGCAGGGGCTCACTGCCAGAACAGGAGGGACCGAGGGGTTCCCGACCGGGAGAGGGGCAAGGAGGGGACAGGGAGTCTAGGCAGGGAAGGGGGCGGGGACTGCCTTTGAGGTTCCTATAGCCCCTTGCCCGGCGGGAAGGAGACACTTTAGCTCCGACTCTAGCGGACGAGGGGAACACTTACTCTAGTCTTTCCTTTCTTAGTCCAGGGTGCGCGGAGCCACAGCAGCGCAAGGGACACCTTAGGGAACATAGATTCCTCCGCTGTTGCAGCAGCCACCACCAACCAAGTGGCTGATGCAATGAGGGCGCATGCGTAGCCCGCGTCCCGCCTCCCGGAGCACGTTGTACGTCCCGACAGCGGAGGCGGGGCCGAAGCTTGCGCGTGCGCAGCGGCACTAAGCGTGGACGAATGAGTCTTCTAAAGGAAGTTCGTGATATCCTTCGTGGAGAGTCTTTTATTTTAATGCCGAACTTGGACTTCCTAAGTTTTTACTTCCCTACCCGTTTGTGAAGAATCTGGGGACTATGTGAGTGAAAATGTATATATTTTTTAAGCTGCGAGCAGTTGCCACTCTACACCTTCTCCCTTCGGGTAAATCCAATTTCAAAACTTATGTAAAAGTAGCTCTCAGAAGAGCAGACTTGGTACCACAGTTCCAAAACATACTCAGCTTTACTCTTGCTTTATGCACACTCAGACGCCACACGCCTTTTGGAGCTTGTATTTCCAGAACCGGTTTCTAACAACGACCGGTCCGGGTCAGTCTGGGCTTTCAGCAACGCGCTCAGCTGTTTTTTTTTTTTTTGAGCTTAGTTACCGTGCCTGCGGGATCTGATTAAGCCAGATGTTAAAGCACTGCTCCCAGAGAGAGAAGAAACCATCTGTGGAATTTACCCCTGGGTGGACCTCTCAGTTGCCTTCCCTGATGTCCTGGGAATCCCAGAATCTAAAATTGGCAGTCTCAGCTTTCCGCAGCTCAGTAGCTGGTGAAATGTTTAGATTGGGGGTTGGGTTGCAATAGGTTAGGGCGGGCTATTCACTGCCAAAGCTGAGAGCTGGAGATGTGGAAAGTGGGGGGAAACTTCTACTAGGACCGACTCCACTGGATAGTTACAGAATTAATTTTAAAGAAAATCCTTAAATGGCTTAACATTTCGGGGAGGGGGGAATTTGAGGAGTGGGGATTGCCTCTTTAAAAGACCAATGAGTAGAAAAAGCCCACTAAAGTTTTCTTAAGAGTTAAGATGGAGTGGAGGGGAGAGAGGTCCTACGCACATATCTTACCACCCTGAACTGGTGAGACCAGGGTAAAGGGAAGAATCCGACTTTGGCACAAATCTTGATACTCAAGTCTTAATTATCAGAGACTGTCAGGGGACACAAAGGTTCCCTCTAAAGATAGAGTGCAGATTAGAACTGTTTTTGTTTTGTGGCCTCTCTAACTCCCTCTCTCTCCTCACTTTTTCCCTCTTCCTCCCTCACTTTCCTATCATAGAGTTTGATACAAAGTCCGTAATTCAGATTGCCGCCTTCTCCTTCCACTTCCATGAGGATTCAACAGTTTTTCACTGAGCAAGGAACTGATCACACTGAAGTGTGAAGATGGCTTGCCTCTCCAAAGGACAATGTATGTTTTTGAAAGATGCTTGTTAACCTAGAAGAATTCCTAACTGGACGAGAAGGGAGAGAGGAAGAGGAGGAGGGCGATAGAGGAGATACTTTAAGGTTCTCCTTGATCACAATTCACTCCTCTCCAAAGTTGGCCAAGGATTAAAAACCACAGAATCACAGTGGCGGGCACATAGTAGAATCTTAATAAAAGTTAGTTTTTTATTGAAGAGATATCATTTATTGAATATTCACCAGGTACTTTCCTATGCTCTTTCTAAAGTCAATATTCTCATTTTATAGATTTTAAAAAATGAACTACAGAGAAGAAATGTATTTAAAAATCACATAATTAACATTAAAAATCAGACCTGTGTAACTCCACAGACTCTCTCCTCTTTCCACTACTGCAATGCTACGTTATGGATGCTTGAAATCATCTCTGCAACCACAAATTATGTGCTGTTATCCACTGCCACTTCCCTTTAACGTTCACCTTCACTGGTTGAACAAAGATTCGACAGCTCAGAACCAACACAGAGGATTCGAAAAGCACCATTCCCTTTCTTGCTCTTTTATCACTTTTTAAAAATCTTTATATTCTTCTTTTCAACATAGTTTTCCTTTTTCTTAGCCTAGCTCGCCATTGTAATCCTTGAGAAAGACCCAATATTCTACTTTAGAAAAATACACATATATTTCTACGTTTAAAACCTGTGGAAAACACATTGACTGTTAATTCTGTGGTTCTTTTTTAAAAATTTAAATTATGAAGCAAACTGCTTTGGGTTGTCTTTTTAAACATAAATATGCTTCAGCGATTGAACATACTTCTGGCATTCAAGGCCTGCATGATCTGGCTTTACAAGCTTTATTTCCCATACATCCTGGGAACTTTCTACTTTGCTGCCTTAACTCATGCTGTTTTCTCTATTTAAAATGTCACTTTCTCTCACTCTTGCTTCCATAAAACCTATTATCTTTAAGGACCAGTTTAAATGTTCTTTCACCTTCGAAACCATGCATTATATTAATTGGAATACATATCTTTCCTTTCTTATTGAACTCTGAGCGGATTCGTCTCCCCACTGACCCTTGACAAGTTCCTTGAACATAGTAGGCACTCATATATTGATGATAAGCTGAGTGGGTCAGATTTAAAGTGTGGCAGCTGTATTATCACAGTTCTTAAGGTACCGATATTGTTATCGACTGTAGTTCACTTAATAATTTAAAAGTAATTCCTCTTATTTTAAAACTGCTATAGCTATAGTAGTTACATAGCATAGCACCATATGGTATTTTAATTCTTTACCAAAATAAGCAAAATCATGAAGAAACCATGACTTCGCTCTGTTGCTTTAAATTCTAATGTTATATTTATTTGTTCCTTGAAAATAGAAACCTTTATATCAGTTACTTTATATTGACTTTTTCCTATAACATTCATATTTCTCTGCAGAAGAAAAAAAAATTAGTTATTAATTCCAAAAGCTTTCACTTATTGTTTTTGATATACCTCTAGTGTGTCAAAAAAGAGAATTGGGCTAGAAGTCAAGCATCCTGGATTGCAATTCTTAACTCTGTCAGCTGTTTTTACTGTAGCTTTTGGCAGTACTCAGTCTTTTTGAAACTCAGTTTCTGTTACTTAAGAATTGAGGGAATTGAATTCAATAATTAAAATTGTTTTAATTGTAAACATTATGCTGCATCAGTATTTTAAAAATTAAAACAATATCCGTAATCTCACACTGACATTTATTTTCAATTTTACATATTATCTTTTGAATTTTATTCTTTCTAAAGCCCATTTTAGTGGTAAAAGATCAATACTAAGTGTAATATTTGCACATCAAGAGTTGGCAGACCTGAGTTACAGTCTTTCCTAGCTGGATTCTAGCAACCTTACATAAGTTTCCCTAATCTCTAACCTCAAGTTTTTCATTCTAAATTGTAATAAGATTATCTGTCCTGCCTTTATTATTATACCTGCCTTTCTTATTTGGCATCCCTTATGAGTTTCTAATGAGATTGTGCTACTTTGTAAACTATAGAGCTCTATTAACTGTGGAGCTCTATAAATATGTAAGATACTATGGTAAATCTGTAAGAATCCCTGGCTTGAAGCTAGAAATCTGGATAAGACAAAGCATGGGGGCAAGGCCTCACTTTCACGTGATCGTAATTATTCAACTTAGAAAAATAACTGGTTCAGTAAAGTTAACTGATGGATAATCTGTTTGGGTGCATTTATTTATACTAGCCCCTCTTCTCCAGGGAAACCTTGGTCGGCCCTGCTGCCTGAAGTAGTTCATGCACCCTTTGTCAAAAAGGATTACAGTCCTTCCTACTATAATAATATGTTAGAATTGGTTTTATGACAACAGCAAGGGTTATGGGCTCCTGAAAGATAAAAATCTTGTTTGAATATCCTGGGCTTAGCATAATAGGGGCTATATAAATTTTCTTATTTCTCTCTTGTATTTTTTTGCAAGGCTTACTTTTCTTCAACACAAACTAATCTTTTCCTTCCTCTGCTTAGAGCACCTTGGGGGCTCCTCCCATCATTGCTTCTTGGTCTCTTGCCTCTCAGACTGTGAACCTCTGAAGGGCAGAGGCTACCTTTCATTCGTCTTTGTGTTTCTGGAACCCAGCACAACCGTTACATAATCATAGTTATTATATGAAAGAATAAATGGTGGTTCTTTAATTCAGATTTTTTTAACTTGTCTATATCTTAAAATTGAGAAATTACATTCTATTTTATAACATTACTAAAAAATTTTTTAAAAGGTTAGATTCTAGAAACTTTTCACTTTTTGAGATATCATGCTTGGATAAGAAAAATGATTAAACACCTCTTACTGAGGAAAAGGTCTTAAAATGTTTTAAAATAATATATAATGACAATTTTATTATACAAGGTTTGAAAAATGATCTTTACAGAATAAGTACCTAGAACTCTGATTATGAGTATCTAGTTGCAGTTGATTTATAAAGAATGTGCTAACCTCAGATTGTACATGATGCCCATGCGACCTCCACAAGCAAAGCTAAGTGGACGACTGGGAGAATTACTCAGCTAAATTCAGGCAAAGGGTGAAAAGGAAAAGAGAAAGTTTTTTTTTTTTTTTTTAAAGAACTGGTTGTACTATCTAAATTTCCTGTGATTAAAAATACTTACTTGTAATTGTCACCAAACAATACAAAACCTCCTACCAAATAAAGAAAATCTTATCAACAAAAATGTGTGCGGGGGGTGGGTGGGGAGGTGGATGTGTTTTTGTTTGTATGTATACCTATACATTACAGAATCATTTTCTCAAAAATATTACAATAAAATATATAATTTTAAAGACTGGTCAATACCTATGTATTTTCAAACTTTAGTATTTGGCAAACTAAAAGTATAGCTAATAAAATAATTTCGAAAGTACATTGTAATTTGTAATTTGTGATGAGATTATAGGATCCACAATAAAATACACAGATCTTAATCATCTTAATTATTTGACATACTAATGTGATTTAGGTGCCCTAGTCAGATTTAAGTTTTTCCCTTTATTTCAGAAAATCTAAGATAATTCATACAAAGTATATATCTCTACTCCTTTTAATATCTGAATTACAGTGTTTTTTTCAATTCAGATTTCTCAGTTATTTTGTTTATAGAGATCTTCTGTTTGGATAAAACAATATTAATGTTTTCTTACTAAAGTGAATTCTTAACACCAACCAGTGCATACATGTCATTCTCCTTTTAAGACTTAGTGACTTTTTAATCTTCCTTTTAAATTATAAAAGATGTTAGATGAAAATTAAGTCCCTTCATATCTACAGAGCCCTAGTGTTAACCACCAAATGATGACAAAGTTAGGGTTTGCCAAAACTAGAGTCATTGATCCTGTGTGACTGGAATCTTTTTTTTTTTTTTTTTTTTTGATTATTTTATTGTCACCTTTTTCCTGAGGCTTCCTTTTAAAGGTATTTAGAGGAACTTCTGTTCTTGGGATCTAGTGAGGCTTATGATGCCAGAGGAGTAATTAGCCCCTAGATCAGATATAAACTTGGCTCTGGAAGAGAACTAAGAAGAGGACAATGTTCATATCTTTGTATCCAGAAATAGTGTCATTTGTATCCCAAAGGAGTATGTTTTAAATCTTATGATGCAGTTTCTAAAAGTACAAAGAAATGTGATAGAAAGCTACCATGTAGATACACCATATGTTCTTGATTATAATGATCAGATGTACATTTTCCCACATTTAAACATCTCTAAAACTAGGAAGCATCTAACAGACTAGCAATTATAATTGGATTGGCAATTCTCTCTTAGTAGTGATTAAATTATGGTACTCATTCAATTGATGCTATCTTGCATTCATTAGGTATAAATATGGATATACACACACGCAGCAGGTGGGGATATAATAAAGGAGACAATCTGATCTTTTAAGTATTTTGTGAGTTTGTCTATAGTCTATTCTTTCATGAGTTATTCAATAACAAAGTTTCGAGTACACATTATTAGATGCTAAGGATAATAGACAAAGACCCTACCCTCAAGAATGTACGGAAAGCTGGGAAGACAGACAATTAGACATTTAATTGTAATATCATGTGGTACGTTATAGAAGCAAAGGTCCTTGGGGCTTACATGTCTCTGGGGCAAGGGGTCAAATTACTTCACTGGGTTTCTGGGAAATGACATTTCCCCTTTTCTGAGATTTAAATGAAATAAAACATGCAAAGTACTTGACACGGGGCCTGACACATAATATGATCTCAATAAATATGTGCTGTTCATCATTAAGTTGTGTTACTTTATTATTGTATGTTTGACCTTTGTCCCCTAGGAGGTTGAATTCTGCCATTTGGACATACCTGGTGGGAGGACTGGGTACAATGTTAGAGGGTGGGAAGAAAAGCGTATTTATTTCCCCTGCTCCCCCACTCTGGGCTTCAGTTTTAGCAAGAGCTGCATTCCTCTTCCTGTGGCCCAGCTCTAGTCCAGAGGACCCCCTCCCATAGCTGGAGTTCGGTCAAACTGACACTGCGCCCTCCTCAGGCCGAGGAACATAATAGCTTCACTTTTTACTGTTGCTTCAGGTGCTTTCTTCCCACTGTTTGTCCTTAGATGCTCCACCATCTTTTGACAGTTCCTCTGTAAACAGTCCCTTTGTTAAACTGTCTTCAGTTAAATCTTTTATGGGTGCCACTAGTTTTTTGCTGGGTCTTTGACATAGACCAAATAACAATGAAGACTTTTTTGGACATAAGGGAGAACATCTTTCTTAATCATTTTTAAATACTGGAAAACACGAATACAAGACAGTTCTAAACTTAATGGGAAATTTATTGGGATGGTGGTGGTTTGTTGTGACGTAAACCCAGCTTTGAAGGCTGGAGAGAGTTTGTTTAAATGGCAGTGGGTGGTGGGAAGGAAGGGTGGAGTTCTTTTCTAAATGCATGAAATAACAAGACCACATCCACAGTAACAAAATGACCAAGAGGATTTTGAGGAAAGTAAGGAAATGAGAAGTCTGTGGTTAGGGGTTCTAGCACACAGAATAATGGTTTCCCAAAGATGTCCTTGTCCCCAATATCTGGAACCTGTAAATATGTTACCTTATATGACGAAGGGGCTTGGAATATTTGACTAAATTAAGGATCTCGCGATGGAGAGATTATCCTGGATTACTCAGGTGGGCCCAAGGTAATTAGAAAGATCCTCATGAGAAGTAGGCAATAGGATCAGAGTCAGAAGGAAATGTGATGATGAAGCAGAGTCAGAGGAAAGATTTGAAGATGTGACTCTGCTGAGTTGAAGGTGGAGGGTAGAGCCACAAGCCAAGAAATACAGGTGGCCTCTGGAAGCTGGAAATTGATTTTCCCCTAGAGCCTTATATAGAGCCTAAGGATTCGAGGACATTTTGGACTTTACAAAATGGATTCCATGGGAGTCATGACAGTAAAGCCAACTAGCACATAATGGGAATGCCCTTAGGGTATGACCAGACCGCCTATAACCACGGAAATGTCAGCCTCTACTGCAGTTGATAAGCCCCCTGACATCAGGAGCCGATAAGCATAAGATTACACCCTGAAAGGACCATATGAGCTGAACACCTCAGGAAATGTTCGAGCTTGACCTGAGAATCACATGCTGAGAGGCGAAGACTCTGACCTTATGACCAATGCGAAACCACCGGTGCTGCCTGTCTACAGAACGCGCTTTGGAGACACTAAAGACTTTCATCTCTTTGCTCTTTCGCGTAAGACTCTGTACTTTCCCTCTATGTGTGCTGTTTGTTAACTTATGGATACCTGATTGGTTTATCCGAGAAGATTCCACGAAATAAATTTGGCATTATGGAAAGACACAAACGTGTTCAAGAAAAGCAGGACAAGCCTCCAGAAGAAACAACTCTGCTGACACCTTGATTTTAGCCCAATAGGACTTCTGACCTACAGAATTCTAAAATAGTAAATCTGTGTTATTTTAAGTCAAAAAATCTGTGGCAATTTGTTACAACAGCAATAGGAAACTGATACATGGGTCGTAGGAGATAAAGAGTGCTAGATCAGGGCAAACCCTGAACTGTCAGTTGAGAATTTTGGATGTTGTTTGAAAAGAACAAAGAACCACCAAACATTTCGATTAAAGGCTAAGATATAATGAAAATTACTTGTTAAGAAGAAGGATTAGAGGTTGAGTAAATTGGAGACAAGAAGAGATCCCTACGGCAGTGTGCATGGGTAGCTATGGTGATGAGACTCCAGGTTAGGTGTGGACTCTATGTATTGATGAGACGTTTCCAAGAAAACTGATAATATGATGACTGATTGAGAAACCAGCAAAGGAAAGGAAGAAGTCAAATTTCAGATCCTTATGTTGTGAAATGGGCATAAATATAGCATATATGAGGAACCTGTTGATTCAGACACGGTAACTTTTTAAATTCTAAATTTCAATACAATTGAGTAACAGATATATACACGTATACACACAAAGGGGAATTAAATATTATAATGTAGAAATATCTATGTGCTATTTTCAAGTCCTTTCCTGAATCCAGAGAGGCATATTATTCCAACAATTACAGAAAACCCACAGTATGCAACTTGTCACTGTTTTAGGTATGGAGGAATATAGTAGTTGAACCTAAAAAAAATACTTCTCTCTCTCTCTCTCTCTCTCCATATATATATATATATATATATATATATATATATATATATATATATATATATATGTATGTATATATATATATGTATGTATATATATATACACATATACACACACACACACAAAAGTAATTACATGTGTACATAAATAATACAATTATATATAAACAATGTGAAATTGTAACTGCTTCTCTATTAAGTCTAATTCTTGTCTTTTTAGAGGATATGCAAATATCATTTGATTACTTCTGCATTAGTGACTACTTATTTGGTAAAATGAAAAAGGTACTATTTGAATGGTTAGTACACTATTCGGATTTTGCACAACAACAACAAAAAATGCAATCAACCTCCAAAAAATTTGAGCTGGAAAAGCATCATAGGTCAAGAGTAGTGACAGTAGCTGATAAATTAAACCAATCACTGGCTGTAAAGTTGTTCAGAAGTTACCACTGTTTGGATTATTGGACATTTCCTGAGTTGTGGAAAATGTTTGGATGAAAAGTCAGTAGCTCATAATTAACTCTCTTTACACCATCTCTCTATGAAAAGAAAAAAAAAGCTTTGCCAGCTAATATTCCATTTCTAAGTGTTCTTCATAAAAGTTAACAATGCTTGGCCACCTAAGCCAGGGTAAACTGGCTGGATCACCCCTGTTTTTAGTGGTAAAATGCTAAATTAACCGGTACTAATAAGCATGCCAGCAATAAAGACACTGAATAATTGAATACTGATGATATACTAAAGCCAGCCATTAATTAAACCATTAATCAGGTCATTTCCTTAACACAAAAGTTCACCTATCTGCCTTTTCTCTTTCACCATTGCTTTTTCTCCTCGATTAGTAAGTAACTGGTTAAAAAGATCTGACCATGTATTAATCATTTGGAAAATCTTAGAAAATGCTATGATTCAACTCTTTTCTAATTAAATGTAACTTTGCATCTCCACTGTGTTTTTTAAGTCCTTCCTCAGAAATACCCGTTTATATACAAGTAATAATACTACCTTTTGCATTTTAAAAAAGTCTGCTCTGTAATATTTGCAGAATAAATGTCCACTATTCCTTTCTTAATCTCAAAATATTCCTCCTCCTGGGTGCTAATACAGAAACACCATGTCGGGACAAGATCGGGACAAGAAGCAGTTTTGCCTTGCGTTCCTCACTTTCCTTGTTCTGTAGCAGAATAGATTTGAATACTAGACGCAAAGAAAATGCCATAACATCCACTCTTGAACAACCTGAGGGTAAGAACTTTGCCTATAAATCAGGCGCCCTCTAGTTACCTCCCTCCAAAAGGAAGGATGGGGGAGGCCATTCAGCAAAGTCCTAAAATACAATGCATATTGTCGAAACAACTTTAATTTGAAAAGTCAATTCTACCTTGTCAAGTTTTCAGCACTGCCTCCTTCCCTCCTACCATTGGGGTAGAGGGTTTTGAAACGACATCAAAACTAATTCCTATCGAAACCAAAACGCAGAAACTCCTTTCTGTGTTCCAACCTGCCCAGACGACCTGGAGAGCCCGAAAGTGGATCAGGGCTCCCTGCTCCTCTCTGCGCCACAGAAACGCGTACTCCCCCCACTCCCGCCCCCCACCACCCCTTTAAGCCACAAGCCCCGCACGCAGGAGATGCTCAGAGAAAAGCGGGGTCGCTCACCGGTGAGGAGCCAGCAGCAGGCGACAGCGACCCCTGGGTTGGCAGGGCACGGAGGGGCCATGGCCGGAGCGGCCGCAGAGCCCAGGGACGTGCTGGATCGGAGGTCAGGACCCGTCTGGACCGAGAGCAGTAGCCGAGCGCTCGGCCACTCTGCCCACCGTCGCTGTTCTCAGTGGCTGGTCTGGGCGCCCAGGAGCCGCAGAGTGATTTCCTGTGTTTTCGACAAATGCTTCTAAGTCCGCTCCACGCTTTTCATATCCTAGACGGATTGCCACATCGCCCGCCCCTTCGCGCTCTTGGTCTCTGAAATCCCTGGCAGCCTCCCAGGCTCTGTCCGAGACATGGACAAATAAAGCCAGCTTCGCGAGTCCGTGTTTAGGCTAAAGTCCACGAGCTGCAAGGCAAACCTTAAAGGGACATCTGCCTTTCATTGAGAGGGTGATCCCACTCTCCGTGCCAAGTCCCTAAGGTGGTAGGAAGATGAGCGAGGGCTGGACCTTAGGGAGGGTTTCACCGGCCCTGGGGCTCCGCCTTCACACCCTCACTTCTTCCCGGGTCCGGGCAGGGAGGACTCTTTGAAAATGCCGGGACTTCTGGGCCCTTCAGGAGAGGCTGCTTTCCTGAGGTCCGATTGCGCAGAACGCATCAGACTGTCTGCAGAAGTGAGCAGGTCTGGGGTCTCTCTTCCCTCTCCTGCGCCCACTTGAACTTCTCTGTGCAGTCTTCTCGCACTAAGAGAGGCGGACCCGGCGCTGGAGGGGTATCCACTCCGACACGCCCCACTGAGGGCTTTGCTTTCACTTATGGAAGGTTTGCTTCATTTCTGGTGATTCGTGGTTAAAGGGTATTTGCAGCTAGGCTTTTCTTTGAGATTATGATAAGCAGTAGATTGGGAGAAAAAAAAAAGTGGGGAGAAAGAGGTAAGTGCAAGAAGGAAGCGGGAGGGAAGAAAGCGGGGGAGGAAAATAGTCTTCGTAGAAATGGAATGTTGTGTGGGCTATTTGTTTAAGCTGAATTAGAATGTTTGTACACTGGAAATTGAATCTAATAAAGAACTCAGGGTGCTGTGTTTTTGTTTTTTTTTTTCTTCTTGCTACAGACTTTGTAAGACTGCATTAAGTTTTGTTCATGTTACTCCCTCTTTCCCCATTCCCACTACTCTAAGAGACTGAGAATAGGGAAATTGACCAGGCAAAAATGCCCCTCCCTGGGAGACCTGGGCTGAAAGAAGCCCCAGGAGTTTACAATGCTTCCTCTGCCTGCTGAGTTGTACAACCTCTCTAAGTCAGACGCCACAACCACATATAAGCTTCACCTAATACTTGCTATTTTTAAAGCCACAGTGTCTTAGGAACTTTGAGAATTTCAAAGAAAGGTAAGATGTGGGTGAATGGATTCGTGTTTACATGTGGTAGAGGATTTGTATTCAGCTCCATTGATTGGATTCAATTCAATTCAATTCAATTCAATTCAATTCAATTCAATTCAATTAAATCCAATCCAATCCAATCCAATCCAATCCAATCCAATCCAATCCAATCCAACAACTAATTGAGTCTTTCTATCTAGCAAGTCTGGGGCTAGGCAGGACAAGAGTGCCACCCAAAGGAGGACTCATTGCCTAGAACACAATACAGATGACACAGTACAGGTAACACAAGGAAAGGGAAAGGAGATGGCTTCAAGAATGATTAAATAAATCGCCAAATAGACAACTGCAGGGATTAAAATTTTAAAAAGATGAAAGTTAAAGAAATTTAATGAAGATGGAAAATGGGGTGGGCTGAGCTGGAAGGTCGAAAGCCATCAAATCTCACCTCTAATTTACGTATTTGAAGTGTTCCACTAGTTAGTAAATATATGGAAAATCCTGTTTTCCTTGTTTCCAGCTTTAATTTTTCTCATTTCTCAGTGCTATCTTCAAAATTGTGCAAGTAGATCTCTAGAAAAATTGCATTATGTTGACTCATAGTTCAATCTCATCAGATTTTCATAATTCAGTCTCATTACTTAGGCTTCTTTGCCTGCATTCAATGGTCTCATATCTCAGTCTGGCTTTCCAATCTCTCTCTTATCTTCATTAACCTGATATCATCAACCTGCTTCCTGCTGTTCCTGGGAAAACTTTGCCATGGAATACCTTCCCTGGGTACATTTCATCTTCCTGTCTATAATCTCATTTATGTCTCATGCCTTTCAGTATAACTCACTGGGCTTTGCACAATAATTAATAAATACTGATTAATTGACTAATGCTATATTTTTATAATTGCAACAAATATTTGATTCAAAAATATTGTGGTTTTATTGTAAAAAAGATTTTCTCCAAATTGCTCAATTTTTAAAAATAGATAATGGTGTGTTTATATATGAATGCGTGTATAAGTATATTTATACACATATGGACTTCTAGAAAATTGCAATATATTAAATTAGAAAAAAGAGAAATTTTTAAATTTATATCTTATTGAAATAAAGTAGGATTAAAACATACTTATAATATGGTCAAGGCTATAATTACTGGGAACTTTTTTTTTTTAGGTTAATAAATACTTTGATTTTAAATATTTTTTTATCTTCTCTAGGACTGATAAACTTATAGTGATAACCACCACTACTACTGCTGAGCTTAAAGTTAATTTTCATATGTGTTGTGAATCTTATGGCAATATCGACTGATCTTTATGTCAAATCAAGACAAATATAGAGACTGAGAAAATAGCTATTGCTGGAGAATTACATTTAGAATCAGTGCTCATTTCCTGAACTTCAATAAATCTAAACATAAATCAATGTCAGGCAAGCTGTTTTCTTAACCAATTTTATCCCTACTGATAGGAAGACATGCCATTGAATAAACTGAAGCTTCGAGAAGACAAAAACCAGGGTCACAAACTAGTGATTATATGTAGTCACTTGATGGCAGTTGTGAAGCTCTAGACTTTATAGTATATACTCTTCTATTTTAAAAGATGCCTAATCTGATCAGATCATTTTTAGGGTTTGGAAATATGGGTGAAAATTAAAAGTATACAAAAGGGGTTAGAGATTGAACAGGTTAAGAATTTTGAAAGCAGGGTTTATAAAATGAGGGAATAGTAATTGAGTTTACTGAACAATAATCTCAAAAAGAAAAACATTTATTTTCTATCAAAATAGTCTCCTTAGTGGTTATCTATATAATGCATAAAATTACTGAATTAAGTAAGATTCTAGAGCTGGACTGCTTAGATTCAAACCCTGGAACCACCATATGGTAACTGTGTGATTCAGGAAAAGTATATAGTTTCTCTAAGCTTCAATTTTCTCAAATGTAAAATAGGAATGAAAATACTGCCTCTCTCTGAAGGCTGTTGTAAAGATTAAATGAAACAAAACCTACAAAGCATTTAGCACAATGCCTGGATTAAAATAAGTGCTTAATAGAAATGAATCATTTTTCTTCTTGGTAGCAGGAGAACTAGTGTTAGACAGACAATGGAAACACAGGGCAGGGCCTATCAGTGATGGGCCCTCTTGGAACTGATATAATTTGATGCGCATCAGAAGGGAACTTTAGTGTTTGACTGAAAACATCTCCATCAGCTCCTATGATTGTTTCTGGAATCTTCACCTTTACAATATTTTCTTTGGGTTAGGAAATTATCTTGAAGATACCCCTATAAAATGAGTATATATTAAGAAATTAGAACCCATTATGACATTCACCAGGATTTGCTTTTTAAATTAGCTACCTGTTAAAGAGATTTTTTTTCTTTTTGGAAATAAGAGAAGATAATTTCACTAAGGGGTTTGAAATAGAAGAAGGTCTAGAGTTCTGCTTCTGCTGTATTTCAGGGTTCTTTGCCAGTAAGATCATGAGTTCTCAAAGCAGCAGGATAAAAAAAGTTTCTCCCATCTGAGTAGAGGGCTGGTATCAATTTTACTCAATAGTAAATAATTTTTAAATTGATTTATGTTAAAATAATAGCTTTTTTGAATAAGAAAAATACAAAATGATGTTTCTAAAAAAAGTTAAATATGAAGTTTCAAGTACATTTTAAGGTAGCATCAAAGTGTATTTCATCACCCACCCCTTCCCACCTCTAGGGGCTTCAACGTAAGTGCTATTGTCTAGAACTCCTGATTTTACAAAGATTTCACAAAAATTCAGATTTCTGAATGTTACTGTGTGTGTAAAAGCACCCCAAGGCAGTGATGGTAACTCACAGGGCTTACCCTTACGGGCAGCTTAGTCTAGTTCAATAATTTCAAACTTCCTGCTAAGTATTAGATTCTAAGCCTATGTTCTGCAGAGGCAAAAATGGGTAGGACAATTGATTTTCTGTCTGTCTGTCTGTCTGTCTGTCTGTCTGTCTGTCTTTCTGTCTTTCTGTCTTTCTTTCTTTCTTTCTTTCTTTCTTTCTTTCTTTCTTTCTTTCTTTCTTTCTTTCTTTCTTTCTTTAAAATTGTTTATGCCTACAGCATCTGGTCTTCTTAGGTGGTCTCCCATCCAAGTACTAACCAGGCCCAACCCTACTTAGCTTCTGAGATCAGACATCAGGCTTGTTCAGGGTGGCATGGCCATAACCATGGACTGTGGCTCCACTGGGGCACAAACCCAGGACCTTCTGTGTATAAAGCAAATGTGCTAACTGCTACACTATGGAACCACGTCCGAACAGTTGATTTCCTACCGGAAATATGCTGTAATTAGGAATAGAAAACAAGCAGTTTTGTCCTCACTTCTAACACTGACATATTTCATTTTAAGCCTGTTAAATTAAACAGTCTAGTGAAATTACTATATTAGTTGCACTGCTAGAACTTGAGATTGCCTTTCCTATGACCAAAATAAAATCGCAGTGGTGTGGAGCTTGAACTTCACCAGCAACCAACAATTTCTTTTTCTTTTTTCTTTTTTTGGTTATTGCATAATATTCTCGTGTGAGTGTTTTTTCACTTAAAATGTAGACTAGGTATTCCTCCCACCCTATTTCCTGAATAAGTCTGTGCCAGAAGCCTGTTCCAAAGACATTTGGGTAACTGGTACTGATGAAAAAAATGAACTTTAAGATTCTGGTGAGGTGCAGTTTTTAACACTGTAGGAAACTTCTCTAAAACTTATTGGCAGACGTCAACAAAGGGTGACACACTTGGGCTGCAGTGGGGGAGGGTGTACTGGGGTGGTGCCCTGGCAAGAATATTCAATTCGTGGCACTCTCTGACTCAGAATAACCACCACTGATGGGCAGTAACATTTTAGCTGTGTTGCTGGATCCCTTAATTTGAAATTTGAATTAATTATATTTTAAACTAAGGGGTGATTCTAGGATTATTTGAGCAGCTTGATTTAGTTATTTTCCTTTAACCAATTTCTAAAAAGTTAAATCAAGGAGATGGGCTCTAAAATCCCAGAATTGCAACAAATAAATGATTAGTTAGAAATTAAACCAAGAAAACTGGTATTTCTTGTTAATGAGACTGGGTCACTAAATATATATGTATGGTATACTCTTTAGAATTTAATAAAAAGTAAATATTTCAAGAAAAAGTGTCTATTGACATAAATAGTTTGTTTAACAATTATGTGGCTATTTCCATCTGTTTAACCAGACCATAATCTATACCAAGATAGTCAGCATCCACCCCCATGTAATTCAGTCATTCAAATAGTTATGGAATTACTTCTGTACGGCAGGAAGTCTTTTAGGAACTGGGAATTCAAAGATATTGATGTGCTAGGCCCTATCCTTAAGGAAATTCACAACCTACCTAGAGCTATGCTTAGAATGCTCTCCCAAATTGCATCAGACAATTTCCTAGAATGAAGGATAAAATCAACAAGAAAAAAAGACAGGGTTTCATAGAGATAGCAGCACTGAAATTTAGCCTCATAGGAAGTAAGCAGAAGGTTTCACAGGCAGAGAAAAGGGGACATGGGTATTCTAGGCAAGAAGCAGCATGCAATAGATGAATAGAATGGAATAAAAGTTAAGATAAGCAAGTGAAGTTGGGACCAGATTTGAAAGTATCTCAGAAGGATTCCAAGGAATTTGGACTCCTCACAAACACAGAATATTTTCAGAGTTCTGAGTGACATATTCAAACTTGTTTTTAACTCTGTTTTTATTTTTTTTCTCTTATTTCCAGAAGTGGCTTGATTTAATGTAATTTTTATAGTAGAGGAAATAAAATATATTAAATCCATGAAGCACACCTTGAAAGTTCTATCCCTTGAATTTTTATGCAATGTGCTTCATAGTAATAAGAAGAATTTTAAGTACCTGCTATGGAATTATGGCTAAATTTATCCAAGCTATAAAAAGTAATAGAACAGGTGATTATAATATTAAGTGTATAGATGAGACTAATAAAAAATGATAATATTAATTAGGCAATTACATGTTTATATTGCAGGGAAGAATTTCACAGTCACACAAATGAGAACTATAAAAAAGGAAACTTTTTATGACTATTTTTTTCTTTCGAGCCCCCACTATACTGTACTAAAAGATAATTCAGTGTTTCCCTCTCTTTTTTCTTTTTCTGGATTGACTTTAGTTTTATTTTTTTCCCCTAATTTAAGTCTTGCTGAAAAGGAAAGGAAAATGGAAGAGAATGTGACCAAAGGAATGAGTTTTCCTTTTCGAAGAGCTACAGAAAGTTGCTGAACCCCTTGGATGACAAAGGAGTCATACAAGTTATAAGAATTGAGAGAAATTGGGGAATCCTAATGGAGTATGAGTGACTACAAAGGTAAGGGTGGGAAGAATCCAGATATAGCCCAAACAACCTTAAAACAACCAAAACTTAAAACAAAACGTAAAACAACCTGTCATTTGCTAGCACCTGGCAGCTGCACAAGAACTATTCGATACCTGCTCGTTATTCGCGGGACTAACAGTTGCTTTGTGTAAGAAGACTATATCATCCATATCAGGACCCAGTGATTTAAAAGTTCTCCAGCAGTCATAGCCAGCTGTTGTGTTGTCCTGAGTACATCTTGAATCAATCCACACATGACTACCCACAAAGACAATATAACTAGGTCACTTAAAACATTCTAAGTTGGGCTCTGGGTCCCTGGGGGAGTGGTGGTAATGTAAAAAGGAAAATAACCACTCCCACCCACCCCACCTGTGTTTGTGGGGGACTGACTGGAACCAGATTAAAATTTTTATTTGAGTTGGGACATAAAAAAAAATCCCTTACATACATTTATAAAAATGAATTATATTTAATTAATCTAAAAATGATTATTGGTGTTTAGCAAAATTAGACATAAAAATGCTTAGAAACAAGGCCTAGTAAGTTGCAAACTATATATATCTGGCACCTGACCATATCCTAACTGATATTTATGTTTATCTTTTACAGGATCTTATAGCTCATTTTCACAATGACCATCCTGACAAAACCACACAAACAGTAGTATAATAAAAAATTTTGACTTAAATTTAATCTAGCTAGAGTAACAATACTTAGATTTTTCTTATCGTCTCCACAAAAATTAATGTTGAGACTGTTTTGTATTTTATGTCGCTACAAGTTAGGGAAAGTAAATTAAAATTTTCTACTTTGTGGTGATCAAAACTGACTGTTCCGATGAGAATTTTATTTCATGAAAATGTCTTAATGAAAGACTCATTTTGAGTGGACAATAGTAATAGGCATATTTGTGTAATATTAAAACAAACAAGAAGGGAGAACTATTTTCAGAATTACGAAGTAAATACCTCCAAAAATATACTCCTCCCTAAAAGCCATAGAAACATTGACAAAAAAAAAATCGTCAAAATCAAGTTTTTCAGACTTCTGAGATTAAACAAAGAGTTTTATAAATATATATATATATAAATATATATATTTATATTTATATATTTATATATATATTATATATATATATATACTTTAATCTCAGACTTCTGAGATTAAAGTTTTATATATATATAATATATATATTATATATATATAATATATATATATTATATATATATATATTTTTTAATTAAAAAAAAGCAGCTGAATCTCAAAAAACAGTACACTGGCATTTTAATTTGCTCTATTTCCATCCCCTTCTTCTTAGCTCTGTGCTACCTTGAAAGCAAATGGCCTCACAACTAGAGTAACTGAAAATTAGCAGTCTAGCAGCCACTGCAGGTGGCAGAACAGCTTTGGATCTCCCCAAATCCTCAGTGCAAGGGAATTATCACTATTTGTCCTGAATGGAAGCTCCCTGAAAAGCTCAATTCTCAAGATTTGTTTTCATTTGGGCTGATTCAGAGTTAGCTCTGTGAAAGTAACCCTATTTCAAGGACATTTGTTAAAAAAAAAAAATCTCTGGCTATTGTTTAACACCGTAACAGCCCGAGGCAGCAATACCTATGGGGACTAACAAGAGGCTGATTGAAAAATACAAAAGGAGAAACAAGATGCCCATAGGGAACTTTGAAAAGATCCAATATATTCATGAGAATCTAGAAGGACATGTACATGTGCAGGGCTGTGTGTATGCTCTGAAAAGACCTTAGAAGACCCTGACCTCTGGCTGACCTTGAAGCTCTGTGCAATCAGGAAGTAAAGGCTAAAGCAGTTTTAACTGACTGCTGGAGCACTGAAGATGTGCCCTAACATGCAGAGAGAGCCCTTCAGCAAAGGCTGGCAAACTTAATGTTTCAAGGCATTAAAAGGAAACCTCTGTTTAATCATTAAGTGACCATTAAGCTAATCATGCAGAGACTTCAGTAGCCATAAGAAAACAAATAAAGACCTTACAGAATTAGTCCAGGACAGGCCCTCAGTAAATATACACAGCAACAGCAGCAACAACAGCAACAACAACAGAGCAATAACAACAAACCTGAGGGAATGAGAAATATGATTCCTAGAACTGCCATATTATAATCTTTTAAATACTCAGCTTTAACAAGAAAAAGGCACATAAAGAAAAAGGAAAGTATAACCTACATACAGGAAAACAGAAACAATATAAATTGTCTCTTTGGAATTTTAAATGTTGGACTTGCTAGAGAAAACTTTAAATCACCTATAATAAATATATTCAAAGAACAAAAGAAACCAAGTCCAAAGAATTCAGTGAAAGTGTGAGAATGATGCCTAACTAGATATAGAATATCAATAAAGAATTGAAATCATTAAAAAATAGGAATTATAATGTTGAAAAGTATAATAGGCAAAACAAAAATTTACTAGAAGCAGATTTGAACTGGCAGAAGAAAGAATCAGGAAACTTGAAGAGATTATCCAGTCTAAGGAACAGAACAATAACAACAAAAAAGAAAAATAAACAGAGCCTCAGCGACCTGGCGGGACCCCATCAAATGTACCAACATGTGCATGATGAAAGTCTCAGAAGGAGAAGAGGAAGAAAATGGGCCAGAAAGTGTATTTAAAGAAATAATGCCTGAAAATTTTCTAAATTTGTTGAATAATATTAATATTCATATCCAAGAAGCATAAACTAGAAAAAAATCCAAAGAGAGCCATACCCTGACTCATTATAGTCAAACCGTTGAATGTTTGAAGAAAACTGAAGTAAAATAATAATGAAAGCAGTAAGATAAAAGTACTTATGTTGGCTACTCTTTAGAAATCATGAAGTAGGATGACATTCAAGTTTCTAAAAGGAAAGATCATTAACCATATCCAGCAAAATTATTCTTCAAAAAAGGAAGAGAGATTTACACATCCCTACATACAGAAATACTGAGCTAAATCATTGCTAGCAAACTTGCCTTACAAGAAATACCAAAGGAGTCCTTCATTCTGAAATGAAAAAACACTAGATAGTAACTCAAATTTACATGAAAAAGTAAAGAACACTGATAAAGGTAACTACATATGTAATTGGGAAAAAGAATACAAATGTATTTTGTTTCTTTTCTTTTATCATATTTAAAAGTAACTACATAAAGCAATAATTATAAAACTGTGTTGGTGAACTTATAATTAAGATGAAATTTGAATAACAATAGTACAAAAGAAGGGGAGGAAATTGGGCTATATTGGAGCACAAGTTTTATTTACTATTGAAATTAATTCCAACTAGATTGTTTTAAGTTAAGATGTTACTTGTAATCTCTAGGGTAACTATGAAGACAATAGTTTAAAAATTATGTAAAAGAAAGAATAAGGGAACAACTGAAAAAAATTTTCTTTTTCAGTTTTCAATTCGATGCATGTAAAAATTCTAGAGAGCAACATGAAGTACTACCCTGACAACAATTGCAAAACAAAAAAAATCAAACCACCAGACTTCAAAATAAATACTGTTTAAATGGTAGTAGTTGGTTTACTATTTGATTGAAGCACTGATTCAAGAATACCCACGAATTAAAACAAAGTGTTAGACAATATAAAATTCACCCAGAATATCTCTGTTGCTCACAAAATGCTTGGGATAGACAAGAAACCAGAACATAGAGTATATTCAGTGGGAATAAGCTCTAGATAGCAACACAAGACCATGGAAGTGGGCATTACAAAGGAACACTCCATTTGTTTTCAGCCATGCCATTGAATTCATGCTTCTAACTATTCTAATAAAGTTAGCTGTCCTAAAATTGAAAACAGGAAGGAATACCGGAAATAAAATCCTAACAAGTAAGCAACTTCTAGTGGTCTATCATTAATTCTAGTTGATTATTTTAAGAATTATTCTAATTCTTATTTATGAAGCAATTAAATGAAATTCAAAGTTAAGAAATTGAAATAGAGACTTGAAGTGACTGAATTTTAGGGGAGTCTTAAGATTGTCTTAAAATTATTAATAAAAAATAGACGACTTGACTAATAAAGTGAGTCTGGTTGCATCCTAACATTTAAAACACATGTAGGACTGTGAGCATGCGTGCAAGCACGCATGCACACACACAGATCCCAGCACGTAATCCCAATATGACACTGGTCTATGCAGACCACAAGATGAGATTAAGAGTGCTCACCCACTGAGTTATGTACGTGGCTCTTTGTAATGTTTTAGCCTTTTGCTTCCTTTATTGTCTTTACATTACAGCTTCATACGCTTCTCAATGACATTGTCTTTCACCATTGTTTGCAAAGATTTAGTCTTTTTCTAAATTTAAGAGGAATTAAACATTCATTTTACAACATAAATGTTCAAAGAAAAAATTTTTTTAAGTATTATTTGTATGACATTTTATAATTATTGAGACTTGTTCCATTATTATTAAATTTGAATTTCACATTTTTCTCATTAGGAAGTCTGGGTAGGTATCTCTAATTTGGTTTTTAGAAATTCAGAGCCACACAATAAATGGATTGCCAAGACTTAATCTAACACTGGAGGTTTTGTTTTTTGTTTTTAAATTCTGTGTGCTTACAATCTGGGGACATTTTAAAGAGTTTTTAAAGAAAATTTACTTTATGTTAAGCTGTATTTTAATTTTTGTCTATTTGTAAATAAACACAAAATATTGAATAAATCTCTAGGACACATCTGTTTCCTGTTCATTGTGCACACCATGTTAGAGGCTTTTGGAATTAAAAGTGGCATTTGAAAACCTCAAGAAATGACAATAGCACCAGTGATGATGTTTTTCAGCTCTCACTGTTAATGTGGGAACTGATTATCTCAAAAGCTTTTATAAAAGAAAGCAAACCTTGGAATATATTCATTTAGGAAATAAACCTTGAAATGATATGGTTCTCAATAGCAATAAATGAGTTTCAAGAAAGAATTCAGAGATTTTTAAAAAATACTGACAGTTCTTAAGTACTTACCCAAGTTGTTTTTGTTAATTTTATGATGCTGTTATAAGTTGATGTTGGCATGTGTATAAAATGTATTATTCTGTATTTTAAGTAACACAGGTGGTTGAAGCGCCTTAATGTATTTTCTACCTAAGTAGGTGCACAGCTTTTAAGTAAGTTTATATTTTGGTCAAGTTATTAACTTTTGACTTGGAAGAAAATTTATTGAAGTTTGCCCTTTGTTCTTAATTTGCTAAATTAAGAAATCTTAGTTTAAAATCTTAAAAATCTAAATGAAGGATTTGAGAATTAGAATTATTTTGATGAGAAGATATATTCAACTTTAGTTTACTTGACATGGAATCTATTTATTATTTAAACACACATCAGACATCAAGAACTAAAAAAATTGTACTAAGGCAGAGAAATTTCCTCTATCTCCTTTCCTCTCCCTTCCTTCTCTTTATCTCTTCTTTCAAAGGAAAGTTTCTGCAGTTTTTATTAAATTTCCTGTAGAAATCAAAGTCCCCTCACTAAGAATGAGGCCTCTCTAGTGACATACATCAACGTATGTGTGTATGTATACATGTATTTGCCTCCTAATCTGTCAGCCATGACTCAGAAGATAATAGAAAATGCAACCAGCTGGGAGTTCAAATAGAATTCAATAAAGGGGCTCTTTACACAGATATGTATTTAGGGCTGGAGAAACCAGCAAAGCATATTGAGTCTCAAACTACTCTCACCCTTAGGCCTCCAGGTACAAAGAAAGGAGATGGCACTACCAGTGAAAGTTGGAGTCTTGGAGCGGGGAGGGAGAGGGTGCCCAATAGAAATTGTCCTTGTAGAAGGAGGAAGCAGCCAGTGGGATGAGTGTGGGGTAGGGTGAGAGGGAGCCAGGAAGGGCAACAGCAAACAGCTACCTTATCCCTTCTTCTGCTTTTCAAAATCCTGCCAAAGGATCCTACTGGCCTAACCCTCCAGTGGGCATGGGGACCTGTGTGATGCCATTTACAGGGATCAGTCTCCCTGAAATATAGAGCAGAGTAGAAAAGGGCAGAGAATGGATCTGGGGGAGGGAGGGGGTCAAGGGGAGCAATGGCAAATAGCCAACCCCATATCCAGTGCTTCATTTTCTTAGCCTGGCTGTTTGACTTGCTCAGAGAATTGACCTCTCATAGTGTACGTACATAAGTGAGCATTCCTTCTCAAAAGCCTCGGATGATGCTTTCATTAGTGGGGCCACCTGACTAAAGCAGGCAACGTTCCCCTCTGTCCCTGTTCTCAACCCCTAAACTCCATATTATTGGTGGTGGTACTTGTGGGTAAGGAGTGTTTTCTAACAGGTCCCTCTAATTTTAGGCTCTCCAAGTTCAAGTTAATTTACAAGGATGGATCAATCAAAGTCAGGGCCATAGACTTGGGGGCGAGTTCCTGAGTGTCCTTACACTATAGCAGCAGTTCCTCAGAGGAGCCCAGGGACTCTGTGCTAAAAAAACACTGGCATTCAGGTTCTGCTTAGACAGAAACTCACCAAACTAGAGGGACCCTTGGTCAAAACTCTGAAATACTATGTTTCTATAAAATGAAAATGTTTTGAAACCGAATTTGATATTCAATCTTAATTAACATTGGAGGCCAAGACCACATACACGGCTCACTATGGTGAAAAAATATATTTGAAATCGTTTTCTTGTGTTACATTTGTGTGCATCTCCGCTTCTCATTTTAGGAAAAAAACTGCTTGCCAAAAGGCACTGGAATCATCTTTAAAAAACGCATATGTTTGATATCACATAAATATGAACTAATATGATTAAATATTATTGAACACTATTAATGAATCTTATTTTCCCATATTTTGAAGGTTGTTTAAATTTACCTCTCTAGCAGGTCAGGGAGAAAATTGCAGCCAACACATGGGAATTAACGGCTACATTCTACTGGATGACACCTTTGATCCGATGAGATCCAATTCTTCTAGGAATTTATTCTTTCAAAACGTGGAGAAAATTATGACCAGTACTATGATTACTGTTACTACAATATGTCCTATAGTTTTCCCTTATGTCAAACAAATATAGTGTTGAGATTGAAGAAGAAAATAACAATAAGAGACTGCTTAAAAAGAAAATTCAAAACTTACAAATAAAGGAAATAAAGGAAATAAGAACATTAGATTGTTCTGCTATTTAATGAGCTGCCCTTGAGATTATACTACTTGATGGTTCAATATACTAAAAATTATCTTATTTGTCAAGATTTATATAACAAATGATCACAAAATATCAGCAGAAATCCTCTTGTCTTTAAATTCAGATTGTTATTGGTTCATTTATCAACACACACTGTGAAGCCCTCAGTTAAGTGCTGTAGTAGGGGTAGGGATGCAGGCTATAGACTAAGTGTAGGGACACATTAAGAAGAGGTCTGAAGTGTCCTATGACAGATGATTGGATAAAGAAGCTGTGGCACATATATACAATGGAATACTATTCAGCCATAAGAAGAGATGAAATACTGCCATTTGTGACAACGTGGATGGACCTTGAGATAATCATGCTAAGCGAAATAAGCCAGACAGAAAAAGTTGAAAATCACATGATATCACTTATATAGAGATATAAACCTAAAAGCAACAAATGAACAGGACTAACAAACTCATGGATATGGACTATAGACTAGTGGTTACCAGAGGGGAATGGGGAGGAAAGGAAGAGGGAAGATAGCTGGGGTAAAGAGGGTCAAGTATATGGTTACAGAAAGAAATCTAACTATGGGAGATGAACACACGGAGTAAATATATGTATATATATATATATATATATATATTTTATGCCTTGCTATTAAAGTGTACAGATGAAACTTACTGGATTTCATTAACCAATGTTACTATAAAAAACAAAAAATTAAAAAAAAAAAAAGAGGAGATTTGGTCGGTTAACAGACAAATAAACCAAGCTAGATAGAGATCAATGCTATTTAAAGGCTCCACAACCTGCTCTGAGAACACAAAGTAAGGAACAGTGAGTATGTTTTCTAAGAAACTGAACAGGAGGGCTTATGAAATGCTCACACCCAGGAAAAAGAACCTGGGGCTTTTGTTTCAAATGTGAAAAATCTGGGGGGTGAGGGGCAAGGAGAAGACGAGTCAGTTCTTTCATTTCTTTTGAATGAGGCTGACAAAGAGCTAAATTACCAGGAGAGGAACACAGAATAGGTCAGAGGGTCAGGGGCAGAAGAGTTTTGTGACAGAGGCAGGAGGTAGAATGGCTTCTTTGTTTAAATTTAGACTGTGATATATGTAAATCCTTCAAATCTGCCTGTCAGTAGGATCTGCAACTTCTGTTAAAAAATACATTTGTTTTTCAGGAACTTACAAGAAATCTTCAGAACTCAAACAGCAGAGAGTATATGGGAAACTTGTGCTTTAATTTCTTGATTCAGTGGGTTAATAAATACTTACGGAGTGCCTACTATAGGCTAAACACTATAAGCCACTATAAAAATATTTATCACTTAATATTTTTTCTATAGTTCAAAACTTTTATGTGAAAAAGTTTTTAATGCTGATGTGTGTGCATGTGTGTTTTTAGATATTGTGTTTCCTAAAAAAAGGAAAGAATTATCAATGTGTTTTATAAAGATAACTTCCTTAGAAAAAAGCCATGACCTGCTGAAAAAGTTTTGGACAGCCACACAGCAGCGCAAATAGTCACCTTATAAACAAGATTTTCTGGAAGTTTGATATACAAGTCCTCCACCCATTTTCCTGTCACACAGGATGTAATGACTTTTGTTGAAAAGCAGTGTGACACTAAATAACTGGTGACTACTGAATGTGTTGCTTATCATTTGGATCACACTCCTGAACTACATTTACAGGAAACTAAATGACCTATACTAGATAGGATGTGTTAATGTCAAATAAAAACATTTAAGTTTTGTTATGAAACTACTCAGGCATAGAGATCAGTATTTCATACATGCCAAGAACAGATTTATTTAAAAAAATTTTCACATTTGTTGTTTAGGTGTATATTTAATCACTTTCTATAAATCAGAATGAAGGCCTGTGACCTGTTTTACTCAATCATTGTCTCCTAACATAATTTCTGTTAGAATGAACTGCCACTTAACAGTGGAACTTCTTTAGGGTGTTGATGACTTAGCAGGAGCTTACTCAAGTCACCTGATACTGTTATTTTATTGAATTTTATTTTGGAACCAAAATTTAACATGCCGTTCGTGAATCTATCTCCTATAGTCTATGTTACAATAGAGTTTTACTTTTTGAGCCATAAATTGAGTGCTTAATCATGTCTATTCTCCTGTTGGCCTTGACCGAGTCCAGAATTATCAGGCAGGATTAGGTGTAGATTTAAGATTATTTAGCTTTATTATCCCAAGTGGGTCTCAGGTAGTAAATAAGATAGACACAGTCCCTACCCTCATGTAGCTGATTATTTGTTAGGAGGAGATAAACAATAAACAATAAATGTATAAATAAGAAAACATGTTATATAGAAATAAATATTACATAGGTAATTATAGCAGAATAGTTGGTGGCTACTTTCATTTGGATGGTCAGAAAAGATCTGTCTGCGGAAATAACATTTAATGTCCTTTGACTTATAAGAGCTAGCCTCGTGATTACATAAAATATAAAGTTGTGAAGTTCACATAGTATAAACTTAAGTTTATATGAAAAAATAAGAGTAAACTTTAACATGGATGTGTACACCGGGAAGCTGGGGAATGTGTGTGGATATGGAACACAACTTATTTTGGGAAAACAAATCCAGGAGTAAGTTGCATTGAAGGTGAGTTATTTGCAGAGGTGAATATTAAATAATAACAAACCGTGGTGTGAGTACATGACAGTTGTAGGAAGAAGGAGACCATGAGAAGAACAAGAAAATGAAAGAAATCTCTTTTATTTCTCATCTCTCCACCCTGTGGGCCTAGAGATACAAAGGATTAGCAGGATGGCTTGTACAAGTAGCATGAGCTATTTGGGTAGGGATAGGAGCTAAGAGATCCAAGTCACTTTCACTCTCAGTGTGACACTAAATAACTGGTGACTACTGAATGTGTTGTACCATCCTTTTATCCTGAATCTGGCACTGTATTCTACAATATAAAAAGTAACTTTAAAAGATCAAATTAAGTGTGTGTTTCTAAGATTTAGGCTTTCCTTAAACCACAAGAATAGGTAGCAGTCTAGTTTTATATCTCCTGACTCTCTCCCCTCACTATAGACTTTTTTGTGGTTGTTATTAGTGTAATGGTATAAAAACAAACAAACAAACAAACAAAAAACAAGAAACAATTTCTCTTTCAAACTGAGGCTTCTCTGTCTTTTACATAAACCTAACTGTGGAATCCAAAGCTTATTAGGATGCATTTTTCATGTCAGACTTGTGTCTAAATATCTCTTTACAGTTGGAGAAAATAAAATCACATCAACAAATTTGGTTATTAAATGGAGTGCCTAAGACTCAAGTAAGAAAACCTATGCGTCAACTGGTTTTCACTTCCTTGTAACTGAAGTTACAGAAAAATCAGCCAGGAGAGGTTGGGTTGTGTTCAGAGTCAACATTGTGCTAGATAGAATCTAGAAAACTGATGTCAAGTGTCCAGAAAAAGCACGTCTGGCCTTTAGAAATAGAGTGCCGAGTTCATTAATGTTTTGAGAAACTGTGAGTTCAATTTAATATGTCTGTTTATGAGGATTACCTTTAATCTAGCCTTCCAAGGGAAAAAGGGGAAGGGAAAGACATTTCATTATCGTAAACAGAAAAAAAATAAATCTTGTGATATTCCATTTTAAAACTCTATGCTCCATCTAGAGTGATGGATAGGAAAGAATCTTTGTGTGCTTTCATTGAATGAATCATGTTTTATTGTTTAAATTACCAATTACTTGCTCAGGAAATGTTTACTTTAATTGTTCCCCTTATAATAAAAGAAATTTATGTAAATACAAATTAGATAATAAATATTATACAAATTTGACAATAAGTAAAAAAAGTATATAAATTAGACAATAAATAAAAGTAAAATAATACATAATCTTACTATCAAGTGATAACATATTTATAATATTTAGAGCCTTTCAAATTTATTATGATGTATATATGTCTACATGGATTATTGTAATAATGTGATCATGCATACTATTTTTTTGTGATCTATTTTTTAATTATGTAATTTCACTATGTAATCTGTTATTTATTATGAACATATTTTCATGCCATTGAATATACATTAAACTATTATTTTTAGTTACTATATTTCATTGTATAGATTTACCATGTTCTCTTCTGTTGGTCACATAAGTCATTTTCAATTTTTGTTATTATAAACAATGTTTTAGTGTTTATAATAATGTTTAGTGTTTATCATGGGTAAACAGTGCAATAAAAACACACATGATGGACAGTTAACCCAGTTCAGGAAGTCCGTGAAAGCTTCAAAGAAACTTAAATCTCTAAGCTGACACGTAAAAGCTGAGACCTGAGAAACTCATCTGTAAATGATGAAGAAAGCTAAGACCTAAGTTGAACATCTTTTCTCTTTATTCTTAAGCTTTCTTTAATAATTAATTTAGCAGAACATTCTTTACATGCTTTCTTGTTCTTACTGACCCTCAGAATTGAGAGAAAGTCCTTTTATTTTTTTCTTTCTCTCTCTCTCGCTTTTTCTCTCTGCCATATTAGTAAGAATGTAGTTATTTGTATAGGTACAATAAAAATTATCCATCTTTTTTTCAGGATATAGTTGAATAACATGATTAGGCAACCAAATTGCTTGCATTTTCTGGAGAATACATGAGAATAGTTTCATTTAATCAGGCATAACAAGTTCATCATTAATGAATAAGGGTTGCACTTCTTATGTGGGATCAACACCTACAAAGCCCTACCAGGAAACTGGTCAGATATCTGTTTTATGGTTTACAAGATAAGCCTTACAGGTGATAAATAAGGTCACTTTCTGGCAGCCCAGAAGCCTTGCATATTTGGGGTATCTTGAAATCAAAAGCATCAATCTATATTTGCCTCTATCTGTTCTCATTAGAATTTTACCATCCTTAAAGTCCATTTCCAATGTCATCTTCTCCATGGGCCCTCAAGAAGTGACCGTGGATTATAGAAATAAACTATGCTCCTTGACCTGGGCCCAGAAGTTAGGAGAACCCAAGGAATGTAAAGAGCAAAAGATAAAATAATAAAGAAACTCATGAGATGAGAATTAAACATTATAGTTTAAGCTAGTGATAGGAAAAAAAAGTGAATACTAAGTCAGAATCCAATAGGGAAGGTAAATTTCTACATTATAAGGCAGCTGTGGCTAGGGCTCGTCATGAGGCAGAGAAAATACAAAGAGAGAGATTAGAATTCCTAGATCACACATAGTAACATAACAGCTGAGCTGGTTTAAAAATAGTGTTTCTGCTGTCACTTCAGTCATGAATCAAATAGGTTTTGTGAGCAAAGTTGTATTACTATTTGTTTATTTTAGGTTGCCTAGGATTTTATGAGCTGGTTTTATGTAGGTTATAGGAAACTATTGGCATATGAGGTAGCACTTTTGTCTGTTGCTTCTGTTTTGGGTAAGGGAGGTGGATGGCAAACAAGGACTACAGAATGCAAGAAACTGGTCCACCAAACTTGGGAAAAATAAATAAAAGGAGCAGAAGTTGTAAAGAAAATTTTCTAAGTTAGATCAGCTGTGGTCACCTGACTTCCAGTGCAGACTGTCTGAAACTTTTAGCAATGTTTTAAGAAAACGATGACAAAATAAGTTTTGCCAGCAAAAAGCTGAAAGTTTTGATCAAAGTTTTGAAAAATTGATTTTACTTCCTTCAGATGGAGCTCTGTGATGTAAGAGACCAAAGAAGCTTTCTATAGTTTACTCATGTTCCCTTGGGGTGCCTAGTGTCCAAGTTCATCAGGCAAGTTTTGCTATGAGCTTTCCAAGTTGGGTTCATTTCATGACATGACGAAGGGAATTATCAACATTATAAATAGTTTTTCTACGCAAGATCATACCTTACCAGTGTAGGTAAGGATTACAAACAATATATAAACAATTTGCTTATTTTCGTACTGTTATCTGGGTAAGAGATGAAAATATGTTGAAAAGAATTAAACTATGTGTTGATACCAAAGAATTTTTCAAATTAAGGAGAGCTAAGACTAAGTTGTCAGACTCCTCAGTTCATGGCACAAGCGTTTCTTATTGATACTATAAAATATCACAAATTAAACTTAATTATAAGAAAAGCAAACTAGATAAAAATAGCTCTACTTTCTTCAAGGAAGTGAAATATTCAGATACTAACCAAACTTGGGAGCTAAGTAAATGGAGATTCATTTCCTTTTTCTGATCTGCCCAGAGTTTAGTAAAATCATAGATTTTCCATATTTGCAGATATGCTGATATTAATGATGGTCCAAATTCAGAGGAAGTTCTCAAGTTATAAGAAATATGAAGCGCACTTTAAGTTTTGGCAGAAATTCTTGGAAGAGAAACCTCAATATCTTCCCAGATAATCACAAATCTGGTTTACCTACATGCCTCAACATCCAAAGAAACTAGTGAACTCTTGTTAACAAGCTGATACATAAACCCTGATGTTCCGGAGGTGTATATATAAATCTTAAAATTAATGAAATACTCAGCTCTGTGACCAAACTGGGCAAAAACCTAACAGAAACTATCAAATATATCTGAAAGTCATTATTGATGATGTTGACCTAAATTCAGAATTGGGATGAGCCCTGAAAAAAGTTCTGTAGCCTTTCTTTAAATACACGCACTGCATTCTCATAACTTGATCAAAACTGACCTGTTAATAGCACTGGATCAATTAATAAAAACCTTTTATATTTAAGAAATTTATTAAACCATGTTTGGGTTACTTTGGCATGTTTTGCCTATTTATTGGTTATATTTTACCAGTCTGATTAATAAAAGACTCATGCAACCCACCCTGTGGATTTCTGGTCACATGAACTACTATAAAACAACACGTGGAACAAGGGGCCATCCACATAGGTAAGAATCACTTGGCATAAGACAATTTCCTTAGATGTTACAATATAATCTAATTTAGGATGATATATATCTATGTCTATCTATTGATAGATAGATAGATATAGATATAGATATATAGATGTAGATATAGATATTCTGAAAGAGAACAATCATGTGGCCACAGTGGCAGGGATTAGAAACACCAATCCTTTTTCTGTGGCCCACAAGTTTTCTTTTTAATTCTCTGCTTCTTTCTGGCTGACTCTTCTATTCTCATTATTATCTGGCCATCTCGTAAAATCAAAAACTGACATTTTACAAAAATAAAAATAAAAATATTGTTTAAAAAATTCAAAAGGAGCAAGTCTGGTTGCCTTAGTGGAAAACCAGGCCACTTCGTGGCTCAGAGGTTAATCTAAGCTGTAGTACCCTCAGGTTAAGTGCCCAGAAATGTCATAAAGCATGACTACTACTCTGCAAAGAACACTTTAGAGTTATTTTATTGAACAGGCAATTTACGAGTATTTTTGTATGTTTGTGAAGTGGGTAGGTGGTGAGCAAGGAAGTTTTTGAGACATTAGGTATGACACACATGTCTACTACGGGTATGCAGTCTTAGTAATAAATATTTTTCAGGAGAAAAACCAAACAGGAAGCTGGTGGCTTTCAGTTACTATCTATGAAGTGAGTTAGTAACCATGACTGTAAGACAGAAACTCAAATAAAGCCAAACACTGGAGTATGAAAAATCTACTTTAAGTTGTTTTTACACAGATACACATCATATGCATATTAAAACATATAGGAGTAGTCTTCGTTTACACAAAATAAATGTGATTCCTCTTATTTAAAAAAATCATTACAGTCTCAGTTTATTTTTTTTCCTCAGTCTTGATGCTAACATGGGGACAGAGATGTATTTCACTACAATAAAATTAAAATGCACATAAAATTAGATAATAGATGGAAACTGACATTTGTTGGTGAAAGGGTGAAGAGAATTGGGGTAAACAGGAAACTCTAGGCCTCGTACAAAGAGAATGATTGCTACTTAGATCCCAATGATTATTGCTGTCCAAGAATGTATAGTACTATCTTTCAGTATTTTTTAAAAAGTCAGAAATTTAGAATATTTTAAAATTGGAAATCATCTAATTTTTATACATTGGCCTTTTCCCACTCTCTACCAAATGATTCAAGAAAAACCTGTTTGGGCCTGGAAACAGTTTGTGGGTCTCTAGTTTATAACTATTTCTGAAAGTAAATGAGGTAAAACTTTCTCTTTCTGTTTATATTTCTGAGTAGTTTTGTAACTTTCTCTCTTTTTAAAACATATTATTTACATAGTGATTAGGGAAAAAAAAAAAGCTTGTTTGGGAAACAGAAAGGGAATTGGATGTCAGGGAAACTTCACCCTACTCAAGAGACAGATTTTGTAGTAGATATTCCCTGCAGTAAGTTGAGAATTTAAAAAAGTGGGTCGAATCCTTGAGGCTTAAAATAAGGAGGTGTTGAGCAAAAGAGATTTATTAAGTTATCTATTTTTGTCACTAAGTATGTGAGCCTGGGGAAGTCTTTTCTATTGGGTGTGAATTGCTGAATCTGTGCAATTAAGGATCTAGACTAGATCAGAAGTTTTCAAACTCATTGGACATGAGAAAATTCTGCGTTCGAATTCTGTTTTCTAGCTAAAGTACATTTTTAGTGAAATACCGTATAAATGTAACTTTTAATTTATCAAACAGACTAGTGGAAATTGTACTACAGAAATATGATTATATAGAGGCAAAATATAATCATAATCATTTGTATGTACCTGTGATAAATCAAGCTATTTCAATAAACATTTCTGGGTTTTTCTATTTTCATCTGTTTGCATCATTTATTGATTTTTGACACCTGTTAGTACTTGTTAGTTGATAAGTGGCTGCAGTACCAACATCTTAAGTGAAATTTATCAGAGAAAAAATTTAATTGAGGAAATTTTTTCTATTAACTTTCTGTTTCTGCAAATTGGGGAAAAAATATTGCATTCTTCAATTTTATGGTGGGAAAGCTTGGTTTAGCTATTGTGGGAACATAGTTTGAGGACTCCTGGAGTGGGTTCCCTCAGGCCCTCTCCAGCTGTAACATTCCATGCATCTACATTTTTCAAGTGTGGCAAAACAAGATCTGTGCTCTCTTAGTTGGAGAGAAATTCTCTTAAAAACGAAATATAGCTGTGTGCCACTTTATGTTAATTGAAATTGGGAAAACAGATATCTGAGGAAAAGTAAAATAGTTTAAATACATGCAAACTTTGTCCCAATAATTAGCTTTTAGAGGTTTATCAAATTTCTGTTTAATTTTCATCCAGAAAGCTTTATGACTTCATTGTATTAATTTATTTCAGTGGCTATTCCTGTATTAATGAAGCTTACATTGAAAATGTGAAAAATAGAGATTAATGAAGCTTACATTAATGGAGAGATTTAGGAAATTAAAAAATGTGAAAAATAGTATATTAGATTGTGATAAGTTTTATGAAGAAAAAAAGCAGACAGAGAGAAAAGTGGATAGTAGGAGTTTGGGTGGTGAATTTAAGATAGGATAATCAGGAAAGGCTTTTCTATGAAAATGACTTTAGAGCAAAGACAAGAGGGTCTTTGTGGAATCTAGGGTAAGACAAAGTAGCAGGGCCTGGAGGAAGGAGCATCCTGGGATGTTCAGGTACCAGTCTGATTGGAATAGAGTGACTAAGGTAGAGTGGTAAAGATGAGATCAGATCATGTGGGGACTTGTAGGTCACTTAGAGGATTTGGCTTTTATCCATAGATGGAAGCCACTGAAAGATTTTGAGCAGAGAGTGGCATCATCTGACTTATTTTTTAGAGAATCACTGTATGATTTTCTGAGATAAGATTGTAATGAGGCAAAAAGAGCAGCGAGAAGACAATTGCAATAATCCATGTGTGAGATGATAGTGACTCAGACCAATGGAGGTGATGAGAGATGGTTAGACTGAATATATTTTAGAGATATAACCAATAGGATTTGCTGAAGAGATCAGGCAAGCAGTGTGAGAGAAAGAGAGGAGTAAAGGATGACTCCAAAGTCACCAAAGGCAAGCTCTTCCTCATTTGCAAATATTCGTATCTCAATCCCAACAGCTTGTTAAAACCTGTGATTATAACATACTCCTTGGAGTTCATTGTCAACTACCCATTTTCTTCTCTCCCTTTCAGAGGACTCCATAGAGTGGCACTTAGAATGGGACCTATATCAAGACTACCTGCATCCTGATATCTTGCAGGGCGAACATTGACTCTTATAAGCCTACGACCCTCTTGGTCCATAATATTCTCTCTGCCTTGCACTTCACTTGCATGAAATTTCCCATCTGATCCACTGAGCTCATCAGTACTTCTATCAACTGTTCTGTTCTGTTCTCCTGGATCTGCTGCTTGTTATTATACTTATCACCAGAGTTGTTCCTTCTGATTATATTAGGATTGGATCTTACCAAAAGTAAGTCTACCAACACCCAGAGCACAAATGATGATGGAAATTAGCTCTGTGGGGAATAAACAGGCAAAACCCCAGATGTTTAACAAACGTTAGGTATTTATTATTATTATTAGTTCCTATTATTGTTATAGAGATTTATTGAAGAAGTATATTCTTATTCTGTAGAGCTTACTGTTTATTATGGTAGCTATTAGCCACATTAAGCTATATAAATCTAAAGCTATCAAAATTAAATTAGATTAAACATTTAGTTCTTTATTTCCAGCCATATTTTAATTACTCCATAGCCACATGTGACTAGTGGATACTATATTGGACACTGCAGAATGAGGAATATTTACATTATTACAGATAGTCTTTCTGTAGAGTACAGCTTATGAGAATGCCTCTATCTTACTACTGACCTCATAGGAGAAGAAATGAGAAGTAGGAGGTGACTATATGATTCAATGACATGAGTTTCACCCTCAGTCAGTTGTCTTTTCTAAGTTACTTGGAAATATTTGGGATTACTTATACTAATGACCATATTCTAGGTCTTCAAGGGCTTTCATATTACCTTTGTTCCTTAAAACATTTTTTTAAAGGCAATGAGTACAATTCCAATATTCTGTGCATGTATGCACTCTAGAAATCAAGAATCTTACTACAATCCCATGAGATATAGATGTTTCTGGCTTGGTACAACTCTTAGAATTTTTCAAATAATCTTTGCCTGAACTTAAAAAAAATTAATGTACATTTTAAAAGAAATAAATCCCACATGTTTTGGTTTATTTATGCTTGTTTTGCTAGCTTTTGGTTTGAAGATGACCAGTGGTGTCTGAAAAATCTTTGGGGATTTTCTAATGAGGGTTAATATTAATTTTCCTCTCCAAAATAGGAAATTAGATTAGGTCAAGAATAGATGATCACAAAATCCCAAATGTTTTAGATTGCCTTCAAAGCTTAGATTTGTCAATTTAGAGTGGGTGTCAAATTTGGCAAGAGATGTTCTTTCATTCGTGGGACCTAGTCCATTAATGAGTTCTTTTCAAAAGAGAAAAGACAGTATTGGATGATTTACAATAAAAGCATTTATTGTGAATTATTATGTAAACTATAGACCATACACACTGTTCAGAGTCTTTATAAAAGGATAACTGGAGCTTGGCAAGTGTGCCACCAGTTGACCTTTTGGAGATGTTGCAGTGAACTGTCAGAACTGCAAACTAGTGCCAACTCACTTTAGGATAAAGTCTGAAACCTTCCAGCACTTTGTTAAGCAGCTGAGCTAGACAGTCATTGCTATCACCGTGTTTCTCATGACCACCATCTATCGGCCTACGCTGGCCCAAAACTAGATGATATTTGGCCAAGAATACCAGATCCAAAAATCTGTAATAAAAATAAGTGATATTATATATACATTGTGATTTTTTGCCTTATACCAAGTCCTATGCAAAAAACTTCAACAAAGTTATGCCTAATGTGTACAACTTTTCATGGTAAGTATAAATATACCCATTTTTTAGCTGAGTAAACTGAAGTTCAGTTTATTGGAAATAATGCCTAGACACAGGATACCATGGAATTTTCTGACACCATTGCCAGATCAATTTTTAATGGATTATGCAGTTCCCTACTTTTTCCTTGAGTTTGAATTTAAAAACTATAGAAAATGTTATTTGAATTATAGCAAATAAGACAAAAACAGAGACAACGGATATCTAAGTCATTATAATGAGAAAGCAAATAAAACTTGCTGCAAAGGTGGACGAGTTAATGGGGTAGCTGGAAGAGTTTTATCATCCCTGAGCCTGATTATATATATGTAGCTGTGTCCTGGGTGTGTTCTCCAATATGTCTGGCCATAGGCTGTTGAAAGTATTTGATGCTTTTTATCCCCATATCCTGTTTTGATAAATCTGTTCATTGGGGAACATTGCTGCTATTTAAAACTGAAATCTGCTAGTTGTTTTAATGAACATTCTGCATTGTGCCATTGTGAGTTCTAACTTAAATACTAAAAGTAAAATTGTCCAATACACTGTCAGATAGATCTATGGTATGCTCTCAACAAACATTAGAATCATGTTAGTTCTCTTCCCTTTGTATTATTTTGTGCTTCAAAATAAGTTGGAGTTTTCTAACTTTAATTCTAGTCTAGCACACTGTGTTAGTTTCTTCCTTTAATTATAAATTCCATTTCATAACAATTGTAAATTCCAAGGAGTGTATTTCAGGGAAGTTATTACAGTTCATTTGAGGATAAGACCACTGGCATTTGACCTTATGTTGCCATTGTAGCATGCTACAACTTCTCAGAAAAGTATTTCATTGTCAAGCCTTCCTACTTAATTAAATGTTTCTGTAAATTTCTTGAAGGCAAAGTAACTAAAGAGTAGTTATTCATGTAATAATAATTATTGTATATTCTCTAGAGTCTTTTATGTTAATACTGAAATAATCAAAATCCTGTGATAACGCAAAATAAGAACAATGGGTTTGATGGAGAAGTGTCCTCTTTTCTCTTTCCATAACCAACCCTCAACCTTGTATATCATCTCACATCTTTTGAGGCTCAGGGAGGAACAGCTCTACTACGGCCTTTGCCATCCTGAGACCTGAACCTTGGAGGAATTCAGCTCAATTAGAATTGGGAACTTGGATCAAACTCAGTAGTATTGTCCCCATTGCATAGTCTGCCCTTAGACCTTGGAAATCAGGGACCCTGTGCCTCAGAGAGCCCATGCTTTACAATGCATGTTCTATGTCTCCTTCCAGTGCTTGGGACCAGCTGGGGCCAGCAGTGCCATTGGGGAGGAGATTCTCTTTGCTTGAATAGAGACCTGGTTGTGCTTTTCTCCTCTCTGCAGGACTCTCTATATGACCCTCTATCATAGCATCAATAAGGACAGAATAGCCCCATACACATCTCATATATATGTATGCATTCCTCTAAACCTCTACCCCACACTGCTCACCCTTCTTGGTCTAGGGGTTATAGTTGTCTCTGAACACTTTAACTCTCCAATATAGGACTAGATTTTATAACCACAGTTTGAAGTTATTGCCTGTATGGACTGGTTGAATGCAGGCTGAAGCCTAAAGGCAGCATCACTTAGTTTTAGTATACAAAACTGTTTTTTTTTTCCCCCTCAATGCCTTCTTGAACCCACAATTGCTATATATTCTTAGCTCTATTCGGCAAGCTGATAGATATTTTGTACCCCTTGCTTCTTTCTGCAAATGGGGGAGTTTCACAAAATCCAGGGCTCTAAACAGTAAGAAAAACTCAAGTCCTTCCCATTTTGAGAAGGCTACTTTTAATGACCTCTGACCCAGCATTGCTGAAGTATTTGCCACAACTACAAACCCAGAAAACTAACTTTAGCCTCCATTCACCACTCTTTGTTTCTGTTCTGTTTCTCATCCACATAGATATTTATCTTGTATTTGAGTCCAGTTGTGTGTGTATGTGTGTGTGTATGTGTGAGCAAGCACACGCACGTGTTTATCATTTTATCCCTCACTGCTATGCTTGGGAAGGTTTTTTAAAGCATGAATTTTCAGCATCATGTTGGCCTGGAAGCCTCTTTCTCTTTTCAAGCTTTTTGAAAATGTAGTTCATTTTTAGTATTTCCATGTCTTCCTCACCAATTAAGTCCTCTACTTATAATCAGGTGTCTGTTCTTACAACATCAATAAAATTGCTTTTGCCAAAGTTGTAAAACATATCCAGCATTTGTCCATATTATCCATTTGAATTCCCTTACTTTCATGCTTATTCTTATAATAAACTCTCTTATGTAACTTCTGTTCTTTGCAACCTAAAAAGCCTAATGAACACGGAACTGTAAAAAACTGGTATTTCTGAGATTTAAAGGAAAGTCCACTCATGTTTCCTACTTGCCTATAATGCTTTAGTGACTCACTATCTTATACCTCTTGCGATAAAAGCTGAAATTGCTTAGCATGACATCTCTGGTGTTCTGCATTCCCCTTCTTTTGCTCCCTATGACACAGTCCTCCAAACCCCATCTCAGATTTTATGCCCCAGCACCAAACACAAGTGCCTTCATTTCTTTGTGCATACTGCTATACTCTTTGCCTGCAAAGTCCTCCTCTTTTTGCCTACGTCTCCTGGCAAACTCCTAATCTACTTCTAACAGCTATGTCTAGTATCCTGATGTATTCTTTAAGAAATACTTTTTCTACATACATTCAACAATATTTAAGAGATACTAATTGAGAGCCTTTTGTGTACATTATCCTGAGTGTTGAGAATTTAATAGTGGGCATGAACAGACATGCTTGGTGTCCAAATGGAACTTACATATTAATGGAAGAAATAGATATTAATCAAATGATCCTTGGATAAATGGAAAGTTGCACATGTGATATATAGCTGCTATCAAAGATAAAGTGACAGTACTATGTGAGACTGTAGTTGGAAATTTAACATTATGGAGAAGATTTCCTTGACATTTCCACAGAATTAAACACTCTCTTCTTCAGTATTGTGTGCATGGTTCTGTTATTACAATTATCAGAATGAATTTAAATTTATTTGTTCATATGTCTATCTCCATCACTAAGCTATGAGGTGCTTACTCATTTCTCAGTCTCTGTGTTGAGCGGATTATCTGGCAAATAGTAGAAATATATTAGATATGAAAAATAATGGACTATTTTCTGATTGCGTTAAAGTATAACTTTAGTTGTAGATTATAGGGAAATTATATATAGAGGAATTATATTTTTATTCCTGTTATTTACTTTCTCTAGAAGATGTTCAGCGTCTAGTTGATTTGCAGAAAACAGTACCATTCTCTAATAATTATAAGCTTCTTAGAATTCTTTCTTATAGGTCACAGATGATTCTAGCAGTTACTTGCTAGCTTTGAGGTTGGAAAATGAGGGAACAGCATTCACTAGTTCAATTATGAATTTTTTCAAAGGTCAGAGCATAAGAGCACAAACTACACTAGTGCCTTTCAGAGAATGGAAAATGATGAACATGTATTTGATGAAATAAATATTGTAATGAGGGAAGCAAAAATAGCCAAACAACTATATCAAACATTTCTGGAATAAACAAGAAAATGACAAGGCAATGTTAAATAAGTCTTCTATAATTTTCTGATCTTATTTATTTAAAAATATTGTAACAGAAAAATGATCAGCAAATGTACTCTACATAGATATTAGTTCATTTCTTTACATGAAATTAAGTACATTGAGCACAGTCCATACAAAGCCAAGATTATTATATTTATACATTCCAACCCTATCCTCTTCTTTTTCTAAAACTAGGTGAAAGACAGAAGTTGTACTTTGGGTCGTGATTCACACTCCTTCCTTTCCTGGTGTTCTTCTGTCAAGTGCTTCTCCAGGTAACTGTTTCCCTGGCTGCACATCCCCAAAGACCTGTGGCAGTCACAGACAGGCTAACAGAATGCATGGTCCAGATATACACATCTGAGCAAAGTCTTGGTCCAGGGATGTCCTGAGAGTTCCCCATAAGACGAAAGATGAGACAGAGATCCTCTAACCCTCTTCGTACCTGCTTTTACCTGGATACCTTAAGGTATCAATAAACGACCAAAGAGGTTAATCGTTCTTATATTCCATTTTGATTATAGCCATCCTGGTGAGTAGAAAGTAGCATCTTGTGGTTTTGATTTGTATTTACCTAATGACTAAAGATGGTGAACATCTTATGTGCTTATCGGTCACTTGTATCTACTTTGGAAAAATGTCTATTTAAATCCTTGCCCATCTTTAAGTTATGTAATTTGTCTCTTTACTGTTGAATTGTAAGAATTCTGGATACTATGTATATTCTGGATACTATATATATTCTGGATACTACACACTTATTATATATATGATTTGCAATTATATTTTCCCATTCAATGAATTGTCTTTTCACTTTCTTGGTAGTGTCCTTTGGAAAATAAAAGCTTGTAATTTTGATGAAAACTAATTTACTTTTTTTCCTTTTGTTATTTGGCTTTTAGTGTCACATCTAAGAAAATGCTAATCTAAGGTCATGTAAATTTACAAGTATGCTTTATTCTAAGAGTTTTATAATTTTAACTCATATTCAGGTCTATGATCTATTTTGAGTTAATTTTTGTACTGGTGTGAGTAAGAGTCCAACTTCATTCCTTTGAATGCAGATATACATATTATTATCCATCTAAACTGGGTGACCAAACCTTTACTATTTTTCTATATTTTCAAATATCAACCTGAATAACATGCGTGAGATATGGACTTGCCCTCTTAGTTCATAAACTCCATTCCCTCCATGCACAAAGTGCCAACTAAGCAAATTAAATTCACAGATATAGCACTCTGAATTTATTTTATTCTCATTACCCTTTACTAGGGATTTCATCCTAATTTCCCCCATGTTTTGATTTCTTAAAAGGGCAAAAATTGTCCTGGTTCCCAGTTATATTTTGCCTTTTGCAAGTTCAGATATCCTTCTCTTCCTCTCTGGCCCCTCCAGTTAATTCAGAAATAGTTTATTAAGTATCATTCTGAAATCTCTGTACGTTTTTCTTAAACGACCACTCCTAAGGCACCAATGTTAACCAGGCACTGTGCTAGGCACTGGGAATATAGCAGTAAACAAGACAGAAAGAATCCTTGTAAAGAACCCCCTGGCACTGTGTTGGAGTTTGCAAAAGAGTCAAAATATAACCTTTTGTGGCCTGAATTTCTGCGTTAGCTTCTTTTTGCTGTAAAACTATTGTGGTGGCTTTAATGACTCACCAATCCAGATATGATTATGTACCTCCTCGGTACATACCAAAGAGACCCTGACATTTTGTGTATGTAAAATTATAAAATCAAAGTTTCTTTCACGCTAATATCCTTACTATCCCAGGAACCCAAAGGCAGTTTTCTTTTTTTAAGTTATATTTTTTTTATCCAAATAATAAAATGCACATAGTTTAAGGAATCATCTAAAGCTAGAAGTTTCTCATTGAAAAGCTGTCTCTTATCCTGTCCTACTCTATCTCATGTCCCCGAGGCAACAACTTTCAACTCTTATAGCTTTCCCCCACCCCACTATTTTCTCTATATTTGTAAATACTATTTCTAACTGATGTTTCTCAATATATCGATTTTAAGTATTATTTACTGACTTCCTGTTGTAGTAGTTGAAAATATAACCTTTCCTTGTCATCACCACACCCTAAGCTCCCTTTTCTTCAGCCTCCCAATATAGTTTTCCCACACATTTTGTTTAAACAGGCATGTTAACATTGCTACGATTGTGTAAATAATAACTATTGCTATTCTTAGTTCCTTTCTCAGACAACTTTTAGCTGTTCCTATGATTAGTAATTGTCTGTTTGAAAGACCCTTCTATTTAATGTATAGACACGGAACGATACCCTATTTCAGCATGAAGCCTCCCCAAGGCCCTTGCTAGCCCTGAGGGCTGATGGTCCTAACCTCTGAGCCTTTGTAGAGTGTTTTAGAGACAGAAATGACTCTCTTTGAGGCTTCTCCCTGCAGATACTTAGGTTGTCACTTCTGATCTATTTGGTCGGTAACCAGTCCTGCATCTACTTAGCAGCATCAGTACTGTTTTTCTTACGTTATAATTTTAAAGAGATTTGATAAAATTAACATGAATGTTCAGAAATCCAAAGTTCTTCTCTTAATAAATTATTTATTTCATATGGACGCAAGACTAACAGACATCTCTCTCCCGCAAGCCACCCTGGAGGTAGACTCATTCCAAGCATCCAATATAATATTCCATTTTCTTTCTTCATCTTCTTCCTGTCTCTCAACCCTTTCATTTTACCAGTGGCTCTTAGATTGAGAGAAAGATATAAAATGATATAATCTGCTTAATGGGTGAAGATTCTTACATATATGAGTTGCACTTATAGTAGCAGAAAATTAGAGAGTCAATCATCCGGATGGTAACAATTTATCTTACCTCAGTACATCTGTGGCAAATGAAATATTTTCTGAATTAATACAGCAGCACAAATTATACTAGAGAGAAAGAGGGCTTTCAAAATCTAGAGTGCCTAGGGGTTAATTTATCACCTTACTTCATTCTTATTGATGGTCTAAATTTACATATCAATATATTTGAATAATTGGATGAGATGCCTACTTTAGTCCAGGTGTTACAAAACCACGGAGATAGAGTCTAAATGGTAAGTCTTCAGCAAACTTAAATGTATTGAGTACAAATGGCAGCCTTCTGCAGTTGATATTCCTAGACTGCTTCATTTCTAATATTATTGATTTCTTGGCATGCATAATACCTATCAGGAGTTCTATTAAGTAAATTAGCTATCATATAGGAAAGGAATCTTATAATAGGTTAGTGTTAGCTAATACATTCATTATTAATGGGCAGGGGGAAATACCATCAAGACCACTAGAATTCATGCTTAGGGTATTTTGAAACATCTTGTTTCCAAGAGGACAAAGACAATATCTTGCTCCTAGCATACAGCTTGGCACGTTGTCTTCCAAAAGTACACCAAAGGATTTCTCCATGGGCACTGCCTGATCTAGCCCAAGCAGGAGGCAGTCTCTAATGGTTGCCCTCCGTACCACTCTGATTCCACTCCAAAAGAGCAGGATTCCACCCCCTGGAAGTTGCCCTGCCTCATGTATGTGCAGCAAATGAAAAGATCCACGATATTCCTACAAGCATTTTCCATTATAAATACATTTTATCTGAGAGGAAAAGCATATACTTCGTATTAGGATGCAGTGATGGGCAAGGTAGGCATAGAATCTTTTATATCTGTGTTAACACAGTACCCCAAGTGTCTAGCGTAGAGTGGACACGCAACAAATATTTGCTAATTAGCAACCTGTCTTTGCCATCACAGAACTTAACAACTAGCAAAAACAAAACAAAACAAAACAACACCCCCCCCCTCCCAAAAACCCCCCTATAACAAGCAATTATAAAGACCTATGATAAGTACAGAGGAAAGTGGGGGCTTTATGAGGAGTTACTTAACCCAGGCTTGGGAGTCAGGGAAGAGCTCCTGGAGAAAGTGATATCCAAGTGAGACTGAAGAATGAGTGATACTTACCCAGCCAGAGGAGCATGAGCTAAGTCTTGGAAAAGAGACAGAGTTTGAAAGAAATTGGCTATGACTGGGCAGCACAATGAGCGGAGTGGCTAAAAATAAAGAAGAGGAGGCACTAAGGGAGAGCCATAAAGTCCACATTTAAGAGTTTGGATTTTATCGTAAGCACCCATTGAAGGGTTTTAAGTTAGAGAGTGACAGAACCCAACATGTCAGCTGGTATGATGTTTTCAGAAGGGTTTGAATTCTTGAACTTCAGTGGAAAGGCTGAGGGGCAAACATTATTTCTTTCCTTGGCCATATTTCAGGGTATATTTTTGTATATTGGCAAACTGAACATCATAACTCCTAACCAAACCAAAATTACTTCTTGGATCTAATCCTGTCTATTTTTAATTACTTTCCAGATTCCGTGTAAAATTAACACCTGGCATTTATTAAGGTGGAATCCATGTCTCCAGGCTTCTGGAAGTCAGGGCACGTCAAAGAAGTTGCTCAAGCCTGAAATATTATTTCTTTCCAGCTGTCCCCCATGACTTGTGGATACCATTTCCTAATATTCTGTGGTTTGAGAATTTGTTAAAAAAATTCATGCTGGACTAGATTTAATATCTGAATTAAAACATATAATTTTAATAAAGCAATATTCCAAATTCATACCTGTTCTTTTTCAGGATTACCAGAACTTTGTGGCAAGATATTCTATTTTACTAATCAAGCTGATCAAGGAGGCCACTAAAGTCTGCTCTGGTAAAACTGAGCCCATCAAGCCCATGCTTATTAGTTCTGGAAGAGCATTATCTATCATTCTAACAGTGCAAATCATCAGCAGTGCCAGGTTGGCTTGAATAGAGAGTTTCCTCCTAGAGAAGTGTATAGGTATTTCTGACTTTCTTTGGCCCTCTGTCTCCTCTCTATTATCCCTGGATCCTGGTAATATAATCTAGTGATGGAAGAAGTGTAGAAAAAAGGCTTGGTAATCAAATGGATCTGGTTTTAAATCTTGATTTTATTATCTACTCAGTATACTATCTGGAGACTAATATCTATTTTCTCAGCTTCATTGTCTTCATTGATAAAGTGAGGATAATATGCAAGATATCCAATATGCAAGATTGCTGTAAGGATGAAATGAGATGATATGAATCAAGTGCCTAGCAGGATGCTTAGCACATTTAATACTCAATAAATGGCAGTGCTGCTACACTCATGAGGGAAAATATAAACCTTTGGCATCTTGTCATTCTGAAAACCAAGTTTGGATTTTAAAATTAGCCACCACTCAAGGCTAGAGGAATACATGCAAATTACATGCAGATGTGGCCTTCACCCTGAGGAAAATCCCAAAGACAGCTGCTTCCTGTCATTATAAAGGAAATGTCACAGAGATTGAAAAAGCAATCGTCTGTGTGAGATTTGAGATATTATTTCATTTTACTGAGTCTTAGTGTCTTCATCTGTAAAATTAATATTTTAGATTAAGTGACTTCCAAGTAGTTTTTTCGTTTGTTTTTTTTTTAGAAAGAAGTAAAACTGTCTTTATTTGCAGACTATGTACATAGAAAATTCTACATAACCTACAAAATAAAACTACTAAAACCAACAAACAAATTTTGTAATGTCACAGAATATAGGTCAATATGAAAACAATTCTCTCTGTATGTGATGAATACATATATTTACAATGAAAATTGGAAAATAAAAATAAAATACCACTTATGATAGCATTGAAAAATATAAAATAATTGAGATAATTGTATCAAAAGTTGTCTAAAATCATTGCTGAGAGAAATTAAAGAAGACCTTGAAAAAACAAAGAGATAAACCTTCAATCTTTAAGTATTAATGCTAGTTTTTTTAAAAATTCCACATTTCTGAACTGCCAGGGACATATTTTAACCATACTGTAATTTTACTAAGGGCTAAGGCCATTAAATATCTATGTAGAGCTAAAAATACAGCTGTATAGGTACGTGTGTGTGTATGTGTGTGTGTGTGTGTGTGTACGTATGTGTGGCATTCACAGAGCATATGTAAAGATCTATAAAATTCAAGAATATTTATTTTTTGTTTTTACATTTTCTGAAAATTGCAATCATGATCACCACAGAGATTTTAACAAATGCTTACTCTTAACTCTACCTATATTTATGATGGCTTTACTTTGCCTTTTTCCTCAACAGTCATGTATAAATCTGCCATACTTTTATATACATATAAGTAATTTAAGTGGTTGGTGTAATTTGTGTGAGTGTGTATGTGTGTATGTGTGTGTGTGTCGGGGGGTGGGGCGGGGGGAGGCTGGGCTAGAGACATATACTTTGACTTTGATAGTTGACTCTGATTTTAGAGAGACTGAAAAGTCCTGCTGTTTTAAACTTATCTCCTACTAATCCAGCATGGATTTTTTCTTAATGCCATATAGCGAGGGTCTCTTAGAAATATTATTTAACCCCATGACTTCAACTACCATGTATGTATTAGTAACTCCCTGACCAACATTTCTAGCGCCCGAGAAAGCCCAAAAACCAGTGTCTGCAGCAGACGACTAATAAGGCAAAGTGATTGATTTCTTTTTTTCATTTATTGTGAGTGCAATTTGCTTTCTCACTGTTATGAGTGCTTTTCTTCATTGAAAATGGCATCTTCACTTCTACGATCACTATGTGTTTTAGCAGATGGGCAGTAGAAAACCATATGGTGTGTGAAGTAGTAATGAGAGTTGGCTTTAGTGTTTTTGGCATGAATTACAGGTCAGGCTAGATATTGTTGGGGAATAAAACAATAATAAAATAAGCAGGATATGCACATAAGAATGTATTTATAATTAGAAAAGTTGTAAAGTACCTGGATTATTATTGCTGGCTGATAATTTTGTCTAATATTTACTATTTTAAAAAATAGCTTTATATCAGACTTTGGTTGTTATATATACACATATGCATATGTTTGTGTGTGTGTGTGTGTGTGTGTGTGTATATGTATATTTGAGAATGAACCATATGTACAAATAAATTTGATTATTCTGATCAAAGTTGCCTGCAAGAAATTCATTAAAAGAATCTCTCGATTCATTTAAATAATTAACTTTACAGTCTTTTTTACTAACTTGTTTTTTTTTTTTTAACTAAAGAACAAATCAAAGCAATTAAACTGGGTTATAAATGGGAAAACTCAATTTATTCATGTATAACCTCTTTTTTTTGAAGCTGAATTCCAGTTTCTCCAATGTCAACATTCCTCCCAAGTTTACACATATTACTCCTGGAAGACTCATTTCTTAGTATACCTCTGCTTTTGCTACTAATAGCTTCAATAATCAGAAATTTATCAGGGAAGTGCTGGGAAAGTGGCAGAAAAGAGAAAACCAAAGCTTAGAACAGGAGCTATAATGAAGGAAATGTGTATCATTGAGCTGGGAAGAGAAGGCATGAGAAAGTCTAGATGGGAGTCGGTGTGGAGGAGAATTTGAAAGAAGGTAGTAGGAGTTAGGCTGAGCCACAGAGAAGGATGCTACAGGTATTTAAGACTAAAAGCTTAGAAGAGCAGAGTCAGAGTAATGGGGACAGATAAAACTGATGATCAGAAACAGGAGATTGCAGCTGAGTAAGAAGAACAAGAGAATAGGTAAAAACTAGAGGTCAAGACCAGGTCACAGTTAAAAAAATTATTGGGAGAGCAGCAGCAGACACATGCCCAACAGATAAGAGAGCATTAAAACTAAAGCACAGTGTATTCAGCAGGAAATCTCTTTTCTTGCTGAAGCAGGAAACAGATGATGTAATTTACAGAGCAAGAGTGTCCCAAGGCCTTGAGGGTTAAGATCAATGTCATCTTCAACAAATCCTCATTGAATAGATCCCAAGAATGGGAAAGGGGATGGGTGGGGCAGAGGGTCCCCAGAGATGTTCAGATTAAGTCAGTTATTTTTAAGGCATATATTGACTTTGTAGTTATATTTCTTAAAAAAATTTTTTTCTTTTGTCATGGATGGCTTGACATTGTGAAATAGAGTTTGACTGTGGGAGAAAAATGTAATGCTAGGACTTTCTTAGAGTATCCAGGCCAAGCACTTACTGCAGTTACTCTAGGTTGGAAATAAGAACTGGAGAGTGATTTTTTTACACAGCATAAAGAATTATATAAATATAAGCCTCAGTCTTCCACAAAAGAAAGTAATATGATTCATGGCTCCAACAATAACATAAAATAATGTAATACATCTTATATTAAATGAAGACTGATGTACTTAGAGAGGACATCATGGCTATAAAAAATGTCTTTATTAGTCTAGTAATACTTCATGTATTATTTTATAGAAAATATCGATCATTGATTACTCAATGGATCATGGAGTACTAAAACTATAAGATTCCACAATTGAAAAAACATTGAAGAGTAATAATAAAGTCAGTTTTGATCCATAAGAAGATAGATTAATCTGATGCAAATTAATATACCTTAACACTGCTGGAGAAGCAAAGTAACTCATGGGGCTCCTTTTAAAAAGGAACATTCTATTCCAAGCTCCTTTCAAGTGAGTAAAGCAAGACAGTTTTCTGGGGGATTTGATCTACAGTCAGTAATGCAGCGAGATTCTCACAAACATAAATGCATGTGAACAGCCCACTGTCCTTCAGGGGAGTTTTCTTAGCTTCACCTAGGACCAGAGAGCAGTAAGAAATTTTAGAAAGATGAATGTTATCAGAAACAAGATGTAGGACTGCCCATTTTTTTCTTTGTAATTTCTTAATTATTTGGGAATAACTTTTAAAAATCCTATTCCTAAAAATTCCCATTCGAATCAAATCAATAAATATATTTAAAACTCTATCTCGTAAACTGGACAAGTAACACATATTTCTCCTCTAAAACATGTACTGAAATATATACTTACACAGATTGTTTTTATAGAGTCTTAAGAAATCTGAAAATAGCTTTCAAAGCAGAGTATTCCTTTGGATCCATGAAGGCAATAGTGTAGAAAATTTAGCATTAAAATAAAAATAAAAATAAAAAAAATAACAGAAGGCTTTCTAGTAGTTGCATAGGTTGCTGGAAAAAACCTTGATTTTTTTTTTTTTTAACTCACATAAGGAAACAACTAGACTTGTACTCATCCCTATTTTTTGAGTGAGCCAACCAAGCTGTCTCATATTTGCCGACAACCTGCACAGAAAACAGCATTTGAGCAGGGAGATTTCTATAGCAATTTATTTTTTTCCTTATTAAACTTTGTTTTAATGGGTTTCCAAATTCTGTGACAGATATTCAGTCAAGTTGTTTCATTAATAATACTGATTTTAAAAACTAATGACAAAAACTGCCGCGCATACCAAAAAAACAAATGGTCTACAAAACATTCCTTTGTTCTGAGGGTTTTACAATGCATTGTAATCATTAACCAGCCTTTTACTATTAAACTTAAATGGCCAACTGAGGCAAACAGTTCTGGGACTGTTTTTCCACCATTGATTAAGACTGGGGTAGCAGATTTAGGGGTTAATATTCATTTAGCCTTCTTACCTTTCTGTGCACACTTGATGACTTTGCCAGTTCCAACTGCCTTCTTGTCTATTACTTTGATGACACCCACAGCGACTGTCCATCTCATGTCACCAACGGCAAACTGGCCCAGAAGAGGGGAGTCAAAGATGCTCTCAACACACATGGGATTCCCAGGAACCATATCAATGATGGCAGCATTGCTAGATTTCAAAAGCTTCAGGCCATCTTCCAGCTTTTCCTCAGAACAACAATCAGTGATCAATATTCTCCTTCAGCTCAGCAATTTTGCAAGCCATGTGAGCTGTGTGACAATCCAGCACAGGTACATATCTGACTCTCATTTGACCTGGATAGTTCAGTACATTTACCTAAGTAGTGAAACCAGCTGCTCCATTGGTGGGTCATTTTTGCTGTCACCAGGCACACTATGAACATCTTTGACAGCCACATTCTTGACACTGAAGGCCACATTGTCCCCAGAAAGAGCTTTACTCAAAGCTTCATGGTGCATTTCAACAGACTACTTCAGGTGTAATGTTGACTGGAGCAAAGATGACCACAATGCCGAGTTTGAGAACACCAGTCTCTGCTTGGCCCACAGGGACAGTACCAATCTCACCAATTTTGTAGACATCCTGGAAGGGCAGACGCAAAAGCTCGTCAGTTGGATGAGTTGATGGCAGGATCCAATCCAGGGCTTCAAGCAGCATGGTTCCACTGGCATTGCCATCTTTACAGATCACTTTCCATCCTTTGAACCAAGGCATCCAGCATGTTGTCACTATTCCAACAAGAAATTGATACAAATGCTGCTGTGTCAAGGTTGTAGCTAATTTTTCTAACGTAGGTGCTGACTTAACAATTTTCTCGTATCTCCTCTGACTGTAGGGCTGCTCACTGGAATCCATTTTGTTGACACCAACAATTAGTTGTTTCATACCCAGTTTGTAAGCCAGAAGGGCATGCTCACGGGTCTGCCTGTTCTTAGAGACACTCGCTTCAAATTTACCAATACCAGCAGCAATCAGGACAGCATAGTCAGCCTAAGGTGTGCCTGTAATCATGTTTTTGATAAAGTCTCTGTCCTGGGGCATCAGTGATGATCACATAATACTTGCTGGTCTCAAATTTCCACAGGAAGATATCAGTGGTGATACCATGCTCAGGTTCAGCTTCTCCTTTATCTAAGACCCAGGAATACTTGAAGGAGCCCTTTTCCATCTCAGTAGCCTCTTTCTCAAATTTTTCAATGGTTCTTTTGTCAGTCCCACCGCATTTATAGATCAGATGACCAGTAGTGTTAGACTTGCTGGAATGTACGTGTCCAATGATGGTGATGTTGATATGAGTCTTTTCCTTCCCATTTTGGCTTAGATTTTGTGGTGGTTTTCATGACATCTGTGTTCTGGCAGCAAACCTGTTACAAAAAAGCTAGTAATTTCTAATGTAATGTTTCTCAAGGTGAAGTGCAAAAGATATCTGTTCTGAATCCCCCTAGATGCTAGTTAAAAATATGATTTCCTGGGCTTCATTCTCAGATAATGAAATAGCATCCTTGGTGAGGATTCTGGGAATCAGAATTCCTGACCATCCCTCTAGGTGACTCTAATGCACTCTACATCTGAGAGCTCTTGTTAGTGGCTCTTTTGTTTGCTCTTGACAAATGCAAAGACATTGTATTGCTTACTTTGACCATCAAGATCCTAGGGAGGGGAGCAGAAATCCTGTGACTCTTTTGGCCATCTGAGCCTGGAACAATTGTTGCCTGCCTATAAGCAATGACTTCCTTCTAGTGTAATCTGAGATAATCTCCCTGCTGGAGTTTTGCAGTTTCAAGTTGAAGATTATTTTGGTTTCCTTGTTTTCAGATCTTATAGTTTTCCTCTTCATAGCTTTTACCATCTGAATGTGAAGAAAAGACTTCATGGTGTGTTTTATTTATTGTTTTTTATTTATTTTTTATTTTTGTGTTTCCCTTTTATTTAGTACTTCTTTATAATTTCATTATCCAATCAGTTCATTGTGAAATAAACATATTTAATTTTTAATTTTTTGCCTATGATGCTTGTTTTTTATGTTTTAGTATCCATTTCCTCTTCCTCCTTGCTTTCTTTGATACTTTTGAGACTTTTTAAAAAATGTAAACTGCAAGTAAGTGTACTGATCAGTAACCTTTCTCTCAATGCAATATCTTAAAAATCTTTCTCCAGGGTAATTGTGTCTTTTTTCTTTTACAGCTGGAGGGACTGTGGCCTTTTGTGTCTGCTTTCTATCATACGGGGAGATAAGTTAATGAGGATGGACATCCTTGTCCCAGAGAGGCTCTGGCTCTGGCTTATGATTCTGCAAAAGTTGGGTTTTCTCACACTTTCTCTCCCTTCTCACACAAGACCTCACAAAAGCAGAACTTCATGGTTCCAGGAAAGAAAAAAAAATCTATTTCTCAGTTTTTTCAACCTCCCTTTTCTTTCTCTTTTAAAAATTGTTGCTATGATCAAAAAGAAAATAATTTTATCATTTTTCTCTAGAATTTTCTATGACTTAAGGAGATCAGAGAGAAGGAGTAGAGGTTAGAAAGGAATTCTAGGCTACTGGTTTTCTAAACACTTGCTAACACATACCCATAAAAATAGTTAATAATTTTACAATCTGAACTCTTTATTATGAAAGGCATTTCTTTGGGGAAATATAGTGTGAAATTCTGAACATAGTACTCGCATTTACTCTTAATGGGTATTCTTATCAGTGAAAAGAAGGACAATTATAGACCAAATAATTAAAATTAACAAAGAATAATTAAAATTAACATTGTATTCAATAGTTTCAAATTTCTCCCTACTGTTTTTCTTACAAGTATAGTTTACAACTAGATCTGATCCCCTCTACTCGTCATCTCATTCCCTCTAAAAGTTCCTGAAGCATAGGTGCTTAAAATTTTATGGTGATAATGTTGTTTTCAGAAATTGCTGTCTTGAAGAGTTATGCGGTATGCTGATAAGATTCATTTTCTAGAAGATAGATTCAGGTTTGCTTCCCTATGACTGAATGAAAGGAGAATCTCTCTGGAGAATTAAAGGAGGACTGCAAAGTTTGGTAATTCTGGTTTAGATGATCCAATTTCCTTGTTTTTCTTTTTCTTTTCTATTCAGTACCTTTTCATCATAGAGATAAATTTGCTACTTACTAGTTCAGTTGAGGAATAACTATATTTAAAGTTTAATTTTTTGCCTACAATGTCGCTTTTGTTTTAGTACCCCTCTCCTATATCACACACATGCACACACACACGCACACCCTCATTTAGGAATTTGAAGTGCTTTAGAATTCACATATTAATTTCTTCCATCCAATTCTATCACTTTTTGGGATATTTCCAACTAGCAACGGGCAAGTCAAATATTTTAAAAATGTAACCAGTAAAATAGAAACCCCCCCAAAAAAACCCTTTCGACTTCCTAATGAATATACCAGACAGTAGGTATGATTTAGTGAAATACATGCTAAACATCATGATATTCATATCCCATTATTTTTGTTCCCCTTTTATTTCTCAGGCTTTACCGTGCACTGTACTTCTCTTAGTCCTTTCATTAGGAAGGCTTTTTGATTTATTCTTTTAATATTAATTCTACCTGTACTGACCTCAACCCATCTTAATGGAAGCATTCTTTTAGAGAAGAAAAAAAGGAGGCTGGTGGAGATCTCATTGAAAGGCCGCTTGTTAAATCTTTATGTTAAGAAGAAGCAGGAGTGGTCTTAGAACCCAAACAATTTCCATGTATTGTCATTTGTTTTCCTTACAAATCCAAATAAATTGCCATTGCCATTGGTAAGTAACAGGTAACATATTAGTTAGGCAACATATCCATAACATATTTCAGAAATATTACCACAATAGTTAAATTGCATCAAATTAACTCATGAAAGTATATTCTATTTCAGTGATTTAATATCAAGAGTATTGTACAAGTAGGTATCTCTAGGGACTTTAAAAATTCATAATCCACAATGCTTGAATAATGGATGGATGTTATAGGATATCTGGAATTCTGAATACATGTTAAACACTATATTTTATGATCAAATACAAAAGTCACACAATGAAATAGCCATTCTACATGTTAACTAACCCAAAGTTTATACTTTGCATGTATTTTAGAAAGCTTTGCTTCTGGTTGAGCACACTGTTTTCTTGTTTTTAACAATTATTCTAGAAGTCTGCTTTATTTATATTAAGTCCAGTCCTAACTTGTTTAGTTGCTACCTCATTAAGAAAGCATTTGGAATTATGTAAGTGCTGATAAATTTCAAATTGTGTAATTTAAGAAGAAACTACATTAAACTACATTAAACAGAAATAGGCCCTGTTTGTGTTCACAGGCAGTTTACAAGAAGCAGGAAATGCTACACATTTATCTACTCGCCTAGGTTTCATCATGTAAATGCAAGGTGAGTAACAGCGGTCGCAGATAAACACAATTAATACCAAAAGATTATCACCAGATATCAAAGCGCATATGCATACATTATTAGGCAAGTTGAGTGAAATTTTAAATTAATGTGTTAGGTCGAAGCACATGAAATTGCCATTTTTTGGTCAGAATCAGTGGAGTATTGGCAATTTCATTTGATTTAATCTTAGATCTTTCAGAATCAAAAAAGACTTTGGAAATAATTTAATCCAAGGTTTCTTAACCAGGATTAATATAGCTTGACTTCAAGGACACCAGGAGCCCTAATCTATTTATTCATTTAGTCGATAGTTTTGGAGAGCCTATGATGTGCCAGTTACCGTTATAGTAACTGGGGATATAAATATGAAAAAGACTTAAGTCCTTTGCCCTCACAGATAGTACATTTCAGTGGGAAAGACTGACAATTAATATAAAATATAATATCTCTTCTGAACTGAATGGAGAGATATATGTCTTATGTTCATGTATGTATTTTTCTGGAGGGAGAGTTCATTGAATTCATGAGAGTGGTTTATGATCACCAAAAGTTTAAGAACCCATAGCCTATTACATTCTGCTCATAGATAGAGAAACCAAAGCAAAGACACTGAGTGATTTGCTCATCGCCATGTTCATCAAATGGATGATTTAGGATTAGCATCCAGGCATCCCAGGGTCACCATCAGTCACTACTGCAGCTGTAGGGAAGAGGATCTATGATTTTTCTATCTTTATTCTTTTTTTTAAATAGTACCCACGTACCATTTTGACTCAACAAATTTATGCCAAGATTTGAGAATCTGGTCACACAGAGCTCAATCCTAATTTCCGCATTACAGTGTTTTATTTTTGTGACAGAAAATTGCTTAAAATCTCAGAGCCCCAGTTGTCACATCTGTAGGATGATGAGTAAGTCATAATTGACAAATTATTGTAAGGATTAAATGAGACCATTTATACACACATACACACGTGTGCCTCCATTACTTGTAATAATGCCTTTCACCTGATAAATTCATCAGCTATTGTTATTATTTCATTTCTTTTAAGATTTTGTAAAGCCTGTTCTTTGGTGCTGTGTCCTCAGGCTCTAAAAAAATCACTCCTTCTCTCTTCACCAGACTATAATTCAAAGGGCAGAGACTGGACTTTTACTAATTTCAGGGATTGATGCATGAGCAGTAGTAACCAACTACCAGAGTACAGAGCACGTACTCTGCAATTTGACTGCCTGGCTCTACCACTTACTATGTATGTAACCTTGAGCCAGTTACACAGATTTTTCTGTGCTTTGGTCTCATCACACATACAGTGATAATACTAAACCAGATAACTTATAGAGTCGTTATGAGGATTACATGAGTTAATATTTGTTACCGCAGTTCTGTGAGGTAGAAATTATTGTGCTTTTTAAAATAATCAGGCTAAGACAGTTTAACAGGTTTGTCTATAGTCACATTGCTATGTGCTGCAGAACCATTACTTGAACTCTGTCAGTACTTCTTTAGAGTTTCTCAAGTTGTTCAAAAAACAAACAAATAATAGGTTTTTCTTCTCTCCCCAGCAGGGTCTTCTGAGTCTTTGTCCTCCTTGAGAGGAGTAACGGAAGATGTCCAGAGTGCCCTCTTTTCATTGGCATTCAGCCAACCCTCTGATGACTTGACAAACAACTTGGGGGCTTCGATATATAAGTCTAGTGATCTTTGCCATCCTATCAGAGACTGCCTCAAAAGCCAGGTTTCCACCAGATTATAAATGCCTTGAGAACATCTTATGTGTCTTTCTTGCTACTAGCAGTGTTTATACAATGCCAAGCACATGATAGATTCTCAAGAAATGATATGCCTGTTTCAGATGATTCTCTCATTCTTTCTTCCTTGTACTTTTTGTGTGTTGATTGAATTTTGTATAATAAGCATGAGTTAGTTTTTAAATAAATAATTAAGCTATTTTCCCTGTTAAAAAACAATACATGGATTGATTTGTTGGTGACTTGCCATTTCTGTCCCTTTGAAATCCATCCTTTGTCTTTGGCAGGCTGGGATAAGTGGCTGTCCCTGCCCAAAAGGATCCTGATTGATCTCCTCTGGTGGCAACAGTGTTCGGCCCCCTCCTTCCTGTGGAATAAAGGAAAGGCTTGGAAGAGTGGTCAAATCGGAAGGCCCTGGAGGCCAGCTCTTTTTCCCACAGTCTTTTCCTGAGTCTCTGACTCAGAATGAAGCGGACTCTCTTCTTTGGTCTCCTCTCTCCTCTCTACACCTAGTGTGCCAGCGTTGTTTTCTAAGCAAAGAACAAACAGGCCATGTAAGTTCTGTGACCCAAGCTTTATTGATATGGAAAAGAGACAAGAGTAAGGAAAACAGACCTTCTCCAGCATTCTGTGAACAAAACATTTTTTTTAGAAAAACTTAGTTCTTTTATGTCGGAAAGTAAATACTGAGAGAGGAGGCCGAATTTCTGATAATATCTAGCTTCTTACTACATTCCCTTCGGCAACTATTTCTACCTCAGAATCATTTTTTAAGAATGATTTTTTGTGTGTGTGAAAGTGTTGTGTGTGTGCACACGTGTGTGTGTGCAAGAGATATATCATTTTCTTTTTTATTGTTACAACCAGAGAAAGATTTGAAACCTTTGCCTATTTCATTTTTACAAAATTATACCTGAAGTAAATCATACATTTTATAAATAGTGTTAACTGATATTCAGACAAAACTTGGGTAGCATTTGCTATATAATAATGACAATTGATTTAGCAAAGACGGGAAACATTGGATTAGAAACATTTAACCTCTTTATAGGATCAAGGCACTCTTATAAGACTCTGAGATGGTGCACTGAATAAGGTATCAAAGGGTGAGAAATAGCACAAGTGGGTGGGTGGTAAAAAGGTTGATGGTGAAAAAATCTCTGAGAACTTCAAAATATTTAATCAGATATAAACTTAGGATGCAATTACCTATATTGTTGAAGAAAATAGATATGTATGTCTTCTATTATGTAGGTCTTTCTGTATTTCAAAGAGAAAATTTTGGATTTCCTTAGGTGTATTCACCTGAAGTATCCATTGAAGTGTTCCTAAATGGCAGAAGAATAAAAATTGATATCTTCAATCTGTAGAGAAGTGGATTGGGGAGCATATTATCAAGCAGCGTATAGAAAATTTGAGAATTATTTTGTGTCACCTGTTTTATTTTAGAAAATCATATAAACTTTATTTATTTAACTTTTGAATTTATTTTACAATTACAGTTGACATACAATGTTATATTAGTTTCAGGTGTATAACATAGTGATTTGACATTTATAAAACTTACGAAGTGGTCACCTTGATAAACCTAGCACACATCTGACACCATACACAGTTATTACAATATTATTGACTATATTCCTTACGCTATACTTTATATTCCTGTGACTATTTTGTAACTATCAATTTGTACTTAATTCCTTCCTCTTTTTCATCCCCCAACCCACCTCCCATCTGGCAATCATCAAAATGTTCTCTGTATCTATGAATTCATTTGTTTCGTTTGTTTATTTTTTAGATTCCTCATGTAAGTGAAATCATATGGCATTTGTCTTTCTCTGTCTGACTTACTTCACTTAGCACAATACTCTCTAGGTCCATTCATGTTGTTGCAAATGGCAAGATTACTTTTTTTTTTTATGGCCGAGTAATATTCCACGGTATGTACCACTTTTCTTTATCCATTTATCCATTGATAGACACTCAGGTTGCCTCCATATCTTGGCTATTATAAATAATGCTGCAATAAACATATGGATTCACATGACCCTTCATAGTAGTGTTTTGGGTTTCTTTGGATAAATACTCAGATATGGGATTACTGGGTACTTTGTTGTTATAGCCTTTGTTTTAAAGATTATTTTGTCTGGTATAAATATTGCTGCTCCAGCTTTTTGTTTTGTTTTGTTTTGTTTTTGTTTCCATTTTCATGAAATATTTTTTTCCATCCTTTGCTTTCAGTTTGTGTGTGTCTTTTCATCTAAAGTGAGTTTTTTTGTAGGCAGCATATGTAAGGGCCTTGTTTTCTTATCCTTTAAACTACTCTATCTTTTGATTGGAGCATTTAATCTATTTACATTTAAAATAACTACATATCTGTTGACAGATATATAGTCATTGTCATTTTATTATTCATATTTTTGAAATTTTTTTCCTTCTTAAAGAAGTTTATGTAACATGTTTTGTAGTACTGGTGTGGTGCTGATGAACTCTTTTAGTGTTTTCTTGTCTGGGAAACTCTTTACCTGTTCTTTGATTCTGAATGATAACTTTGTTGTGTAGAGCAATATTGGTTTTAAGTCCTTGCTTTTATCACTTTGAATATTTACTGCCAATCCCTCTGACCTGCAAAGTTTCTGCTGAGAAATCAGCTGATAGTCTTATGGAAGCTCTCTAGTAGATAACCAAGTGCTTTTCTCTTGCTGCTTTTAAAATTGTTCTTTTGTCTTTAACCTTTGGCAATTTAATTTTGATGTGTCTTGATGTAAACCTCTTTGGGTTCATCTTATTTGGGACTCTCTGAACACCTTAAGGTTGTATATCTATTTCCTTTGCCAGGTAAGGGAAATTTGCCATCATTATTTCTTCAAATAGGTTTCAATTCTTGCTTTCTCTTCTCCTTCTGATACTCCTGTGATGTGAATGTTGGTACACTTGCTGTTGACCCAGAGGCCGCTTAAGCTATCCTCATTTTTTAGATTCTTTTTTCTTGTTGCTATTCCGATTGGGTGTTTTCTGCTACCTTATCTTCTAAATCACTGATTCAATCTTCTGTTTCATCTAATCTGCTGTTGATTCCCTCTAATGAATTCTTCATTTCAGTGATAGCATTCTTCATTTCTGACTGGTTCTTTTTTATGTTTTCTATCTTCATTTTTATGTTTTCTATCTCTTTGATTAAGTTCTCACTGAGTTCATCTACTCTTCCCTAGGTTCATTGAGTATCTTTATAACCAGTGTTTTGAATGCTCCATCTTGTAGATTGCTTGTCTCCATTTTGTTTAGTTCTTTTTCTAGAACTTGTTTTCTCTTCTTTCATTTGTGACATGTTTCTTTGTCTCTCCATTTTGGCTGCCTCCCTGTGTTTCTATGTATGAGGTAGGGCTGCTATGTCTCCCAGTCTTGATAGAGTGGCCTTATGTAGTAGATGTCTTGTAGGGCCCAGTCATGCAAGCCCAGTCATGCAGTATCCCTGGTCACCTGAGCTGGATGCTCCAGATGTGTGCCTATTGTGTGGGCTCTGTGTATCTTCCTATTGTAGTTGAGCCTTGGTTGCTGTTTGTACGTCAGTGGGAGGGATTGACCCTTGGGATCATGGGTTGTAAGGACTGACCAGTGACTATAGTAGAGGAGCTGCTGCGCAGGGGCTGACCCCACAGAGCAGGATTCACTTTAGCAGTGCCTGTTGAGTCTACCCTTGAGTGTGTTGTCCTTGCATGTGGCCCGGGGTGGTACTCCAGCTCAGTCAGAAGCTAGCCATTTGGTATGCCAGCCCCAGGGCCTCCTGAGAGTTCAACCACAAGCCAGGTTCAACCACAAGCCAGATTCAACCACAAGCCAGGTTCAACCACAGCACGTGCTTTTCCAGGGGCCACCTGGCATGAACCACCAAGCAATCTGCAGATGACCACCACCCATGCTGGGCTTAGAGGTGCCTTGAGAGGCCAACCCACAAATCAAGGCTGGCTGCTGTTAGTGCCAGGCTTGGTGCTTCTCTGCAAGAGGTATGGAGCATGCTGAAGCCAGATGCTACTTGTCTGTATTTGTAAACTTTTTAAAAAATCTTAAAGCGGAAGTTCTAGAAGATGCATCAAGCTTACTATTTGGCTTAGATCACCCTTTCTTTGTCAACATCTACCTACATGTTTTTCTGTTTATTTCTGTTTGAGAACCATAGCTTTAGATGACATAGGGCTTTTTTTTTTTTTTTTTTTTTTTTTAAGGATAAACAGGGAAAAAAAAATCAAACCACAAGAACTTATATGTGGGTTCCAGATTCACCTTGGGTCTCTAGGTTGTGTAGTATCAAGTTATTTGACTTGGAAATTTTTAAAAGAAGAAATATCATTTAGTCATTCTGCTCAGGAGGGCTGTACGCAGTATAAATATTTTATGGAGTTTTTATGTATTGAATAATAACTAGTGTTTAGTATGTATTGAATAATAACTAGTGTTTAACACATAATATTTGCATTATTTTGTATTATATATGAGAAAAAAATAGGACTTACAAAGATATTCAATATTTTTGAGTTATCCTTTGAACTAATCTGAATTACCATAATCTAAATTGATATGTCAAAGAATTAAACAAGAGTAATGAATTTTGTAATTACAAGGAACCAACATTCCCATCAGAGCAAATTCTAAGACCAGGGGAAGAGAAACCTACTTGCTCTAATGTGACAAGTAGGATCTTTATCACATTAAGGAGGCATGAAGAAGGTCTCAAAAGAAGTATAAGGCACATCCTGGAGAAAAGCCCCACCAATTTAAGAGGCCAAGTTATATGTCCCTCTGTCTGATTGTCAGACATATATTAAAAATACAATCCGTACTAGAAAAGTCATAAAAGTATCAGTGTGAGAGCTAGGATGGACTTTAAGCAACCAGGATATTCCATCATTACACACATCATCCTCATATTATAGTTGGACAACTGACATGAAGAGAGTTGCCCAAGTCCATGTTACTGATAAGTGGTAAATAGAAATCCTCACCCAGGTTCCTGCATCACACTGCAGAATTTTCCCAACTAACACTCTGCTGCTTTCCCATGAATCCGATAGTGTGGTCAGTGGCTTCCGGGTGGTGATTCAAGCATTTTGTTTGTTTGTTTGTTTAATATTCACCTTTAAAAGTAAGTAATATAGGCAGTAAGAGAGACAGGATCATTACAACCAACATACTATCAACACTTATTTAACTATCTCAGGCTTCAATCTGAAGAGGCTAGTATCTTAAGAGAATGAATCATACAGGTCCTAATTAAATGAAAATAGTCCTAGGGAGTATTCATATATGGAATTTCTTTTAGCAGTTTAATGTTCAACAGCTGGAACTCATTTGTTAAGTTGCAGTCTATTCCACTTTTTGAAAATAATATGTTATTTTTCCATGTGGAAGTGGAACCTTCCGGAAAGTCTAAATATATTCCCCTACTTGAACTTACAGGATAGCAGCTACTTGGGGACTCTGCTGAGTAGCTTGGGCCCTCTGTCCTCTATTTGTGTTCAGCTATTAGAGTTCTGCTGGGATAAGCACTAATTCAAGGCTGAGGAACTGGCTGGCTTCCAGGAGCCCATTGTTTATGCCTTTCTTTTCATTTGATGTTCTGTTTCTGTAATTACTGATGTTGTTGAATTTGATCAAGAAACTAAGTGTATTACATCTTGCGGGTCCATGTCATCTTGAAGGTTAAAGAATGCACAGACTATTTGAAACAGAGGAGTAGAAGAAGGAAAGAATATTTATTGCCTCAACTCCAAATATGGTGAGAGAACTTTGCAAAATATAGGTTAAAAGTTTACAGAAACTCCTTGACATTGTGGTTTGTTTTACCAAACCCTGCAAGCTCTATGAAGCAGAACTTGGCTCACCTTGACTCATCATCTTGCTCTCATCAAACAGCATCTGACAAATGAAACAATAGGAAGTTTTGCTGGAAGCTGTTAATGACTGGGGTTAAGCAGCAAGCAGTAAGTGGTTTAGAAATGTCACAGCATTGACATTGCCTCCACTGAAGTGTGATAGGTTCCAGGATAAAAATATGACAAGTATATATCAAAAGCAAACCACTGAGTTTGGGTTTTTCTCTGAAAAATGTCCCTTGTCTAATATGGTACACTGTATTCCAGCCCATATTGACCAAGTACACAACTAAACCTTTCTGAAGAGAGGAGGAATGATGAAGTACAATGTAGTTATGGTTTAATACAAGCAAAATGTCACTAATAAATTTCTAGACACACATTAAAGTTCAAATGAGTTCTCATCAGGTGCTCTCTGCTGTTCGCTTACTTTAGGACATTTAGGGTTTGACTTATCTAGATAGAGCTGCTAGTACTGACACATTCATTTGTCAGTTCAACAAATCTTTATTGAAGGCTGTGTACTCAATATTACATGTCAGGGGCTCAGAACTATGAGAACTTGACAGTCATAACTCTTGATGATATAGATCTTGAAGAGATGCTATTGCTTTTAACTTGATTCTCTAAAGCAGTCTTTCTCAACCATGTCCATGGGAGAATTAAAGTGTACAGACAATCATCTGAGTGACTATTTTCTCAGTTCTTTTAACAATGGAAGTAGTTGGTACCATTCCGGATACAAAGAAGATAAGTTAATTCATCACATACAGTGGATGCCTTAGGCTATTCAGACTTAATTGACTCTAGTGGATGAGAGTTTTTCAAAAGGCATAAGGTCCTATCTTCTTAGAGTCTCCACTATAACTTTGGTCAAAACTAGCATGAGAGACAATATTATTAATAATTAGGAGATTCACGATGCCCTCTCTGTCCCCTATGCAACTGGCTTTAAGGAGAGAAAGGACATATAGAAGTAAGTAGATTCTCCTAAGAAAAATAACTCCTAGTGTGGAACAAGTTGGGTGAGTGTTTTATGGGGGAAGATGTTGTTCGGAGGTGATCAGTAATCAGATAATAAGGTATATTGAATTTGGGAAGAAGAATGTGAAGCAGGTGAGAGTTTTTGGGGACCAAAGAAAGGTGGGGACCAGACTTTTAATAGAAACTGCTGTGAATGTACAATGCACTAGAATCTCTTCAAATGTCTCTGAGAGATGCAAATAAAGATTGGAATTTCCATTTTGCTCATGCTTATTTAAGAATACCTCTCTTGCCCTGGATCCCACGGATTTTAGTTTTTGTAAGGTTATAGTCCTAAGAGCTCAGGCACACCTGCTTACCAGTTTGCTGAGGTACCTATGATCTGACTCTCAGGTTCTGGCCTTTATTCTAACAGGTTCTCCCTACCTTGTGTATTTCAGACCCTCTATCCTGGATCACCATTTTATCTCTACTTCCTGTTCCCTCCGTATATTAGTTAAGGTTCTCCAGAGAAACAGAACCAAAGGATGCTGTGTGTGTGTGTGTGTGTGTGTGTGTGTGTGTATGTGTATATATAATTATTTATATCCTTAAACATTTACTACATTATATGTTTAAATTATACATATAATTCACACATATATATATCACTACAGTACATATGCAAATATCTATATATAAGCAGTTCTATCTATATGTATGTATATACGTATATATGGTAATAGATATAGTTATATAGACTTATTAAGAAATTGGTGGTTCACAGGATTATGGAGGCTGAGAAGTCTGGATAAGACCTAGGAGAGCCAATCAGGTATAGTTCCAGTGCCAGCCCAAAGGCCTGCGAAGCAGAAGAGCAGATGGTGTAACTCCTAGTTCGCCTGAGTCCAAGGGCAAAAGAGTGATGTCTCAGCTCAGATAGTGAGGCAGAGAGAGAGAGAGAAAGCTTAAATTCTTTCTTACACCTTTTGTTCTATTGAGGACTCTAATGGATTGGATGAGGCCTATCCACATTGGGGAGGGAAATCTAATTTACTCAGTCTGCGTATTCAAATGTTAATTTCATTTGCAAACACACTTGAAGACATATCTAGAATAGCGTTTAACCAAATATCTGGGCACAGCGTGGACCAGTTAAGTTAACAAATAAAATGAATGATCACAGTCAGTTCTTTAAATGGCTCTCTTGCCTACACTTGTACTTTTTATTTCAGCTTCTCTATTCCATTTCCTTCTGATAAACCACTCCTCTGCCCCACACATACATGTATATGAGACTGACACTTGGTTTACATTTCTATGCTGAAGAAGCACTAAGCTGAAAAATTTCTAGTTATCCTTTTGTAATATTTTTCTTCAGGTATTCATATTATATAGGTTGATAATAAGCTCCATTGATTTACATTAAAATTTAAAAGTGTTTCAGGCTGTATATTTATACTGATATACAGACTCCATCCTCATCCCCATTCCTCTTACTCTTGCACATTACCAGTCTCTCTCTTGCTAGTTTAACTCTTCAATTTATAGTGAGTTTGGTTAGGAATAAGAGACTTTTCCACACAGGAGAGGAAATATGTGTCTGTCTGGGTTGACATTGTATAGGATTGAAATGTTTGGCTTTTTTCACTCAACTACATCTTGTTTTCATCAGTGTGCCATTGTGTCTGGGACCTTCAGAATCCTAACTTGCCCTGTGAATGAAAGATAAAATATTTCAATTCTGTTTTAATTTTCCACCTTAAATGAAATAGTACTAACAGCTTAATTTTTCTTAATGTTCATCTCTGGATTTTACCCAGTTCATGGGCCTAAACTTAATGGATCTGTTTATAAAAGAAAATATGAGAAAAGAGGAAATGTTGATCTTTTCTAAATAGGTTATCAAATACTTATTAATTGTCCGGTGGGCCCAGGGTCTCATAATTGAGTGCAAAAATTGTAAGGTAGAGAAGTGGAGAGTTGTTGTTGAGTAGTCAGAGGGGTTTAAGTTATTATTATTTATTAGGAAATAAAACTAGGTCAACCATTTATTGTAAGTGGTCAGTATATTATTATCAAAACTCTTGAAAAGCCCTGCTCAACTAAGCATCAAATGTAAAATGCTTCAACATGTCAGCTAGAGGAACTTTATTACAGAAAATGCTTAAAAAAAGATGAACCTCTAACACCTCAGATATATCGATTCCTGTGTTAGATTAAGACACATTTTTTGTTGTTCAGAATAAATGAAAACAATACTATCAACATATGCTCAAGACATTTTAGAGTAAATACGTTCATTAGAAAATTAAGCACTTTACTTGAGCTTTTTAAGTAAATTTATTCAAAAGTTGATCCTTTAACTTTATCAATTTCAATCAAATTTCATTCATTCAAAAGGGGATTATTTAAGTCTGATTAGATGTCCTTCTCTTCGCCGCTTCCTCCCCCTGATGGCATCTCTGATGCATTGGATCCTCCACTACGATCTTCTTCCCCATCAGGAGTGGCCAGCAATGTGTTGAATGTACATCTTTCTGAGATATTCAGGTTACTCTGATAAAGTTATACGATGAGGAACCTCCTATTGTATGCATGAGCACAAAAGTCCAAATTTCAGATTTAATTTTGAGAAATGGTAAAGTGAAAAGGGCCTTGTGTGTTGATTTGCCTGGGCATCAGGAAATTAGTATTTAGTTTTTTCTAGTACTACCCAGGTGGGTGACTGTTGAGAATTAGTTTCCCCAGAAAGGAGGTTTAGTAGGGGAGTAGAGTCAGAACCAGTAGGAATAAATGAAGTGGGACAGGACAGAGGAAGAAACTAAACTGTAATGAGGTCTCAGCAGAGGCCTCAGTCAATCCCATGGCAGCACTGTGGAGCTGGAATGACTCTGCAGAGTGGTTCCTACTTGGTTAGGGGGAGGGATCAGGTCTTCACACCCCTACATGAACCCTTGTTGAAAGTGTGCTACCCTGGAGAAGGGAGAATCACTTTGAGTGAAGCGGGTATCTTTCATCAAGTTCACCTCTGGAGAGGGCCTCAGCTTGTAGTTTCAGAAACCAGAGAGACGAATGCTTCAGTCTTGAAGAATAATCTGTGTGGTTCATCCTAGTCTACCTCTTGAGCTACTCAGATGCACCTGTTTAATATAAATTCTGTAACACCTCCTTTGGGATTCTGGTTAATGCTTCTGCCATTGCAGTTGATCTTGAGGCCCCAATTGGTATTCCCCTCTTAGCACCTCTACTATTCATTCTGTATTCTCATCTTTGGCTTGCATCTCTGATGATCTAAGTGGATTAACTGGTAGGGTGACACAGACCCTCATTACTGAAAGATCTAAGTTAAGGTCACCATGCTCTTTTCAGGCCATTGCTGATACATCCATCATTTGTCATCGGGATTGCACAAGGGTATACTAGGAGATGTCTAGATGAATTGGCTGGGTGAGGAACACATTTTTTCCTGCATTCATTGTGTAACAGCAGCCCTTGATGATTGGGATCAAATACCTCTGCAAGATGATGACTACTTTGCTTGCTTCTTGGTATCTTAGAACTTGAAACACAGAGCGACTGGGAAGCTGCTATAGCTTAAATTTTGATGAAGCTATTTCTACAGAGCCCATATTTGAGGGGACAAGAAATACAAATTCTTCAAACAAATTACTGGGAGTGATAGTAAGTGAGTGAGGCTACTCTTATTGTGGCTTTAAGTCACTTCTACTGAGATAGCAACTTTGGCATTTCGATTGCCACATCTGGAAAAATGAAACCCTTTGTTTGGATGACAAATCTCTAACATTCTTTCCATTGTTAACAATCTATGATTCTTCAGATGATCTAAGATTATTCATGATTCAGAAACTTTGAACATATGCAAAAGTCAACATCAAAAGGACTAAAATGAACTGTATACAGTAAATGTCTCCTTGAAAATGAAGCTCTTTTTGAGGACTTAGATAATTCAGACCTCATTAAAATAGTAAAAGACTAAGATAAGATAAATAACAATGATATTGTTATATATTTATGTATTTATGTATGTATTTATTTATTTTTCAGGTGAACACATTACATAATTCAATATCTATTTACACTATAGCATGGTCACAACTAAAAATTTAGTTTCCATTTGTCATCATTCATTTGACTCCTTTACCCATTTTGCCTTCCTCCTATCCTTTTTCCTCTCTAGTAACCACCAGTCTGTTGTCTGTATCTATTAGTTTGTTTTCATTTTGTTTTGCTTGTTCATTTGTTTCCTTTTTGTTTTATATTCCACATAAGAGTAAAATAATATCCTTTCCATCTGACTTGTTTTGGTTAGCATAATATCTTCAAGGTCCATCCATGTTGTGGCAAAAGGCAAAATTACACCTTTTTATGGCTGACTAGTGTTCCATCATATATATATATATATATATCACATCTTCTTTATCTCTTCAGGTATACCCTGAAAGACTAAACAGGCTACCATTGTTAGAATTATTATAATTCTGAACTTCAATCTGGTTTTCTATTTAATTGTTGATGTTAATTTTCAATGTAACCTTGATAAGTTAGGTCACATTATTTCTTTGAGTATCAGTCTTCCCTTTCATGAAACAAGAGGCCACAATAAATAATCTATCCATTCCTTCCCAAATCAAAATCGTATATTTTTATGATTCATTTCTGAACTATTTTTTTCTTAAGTGACATTGTCACTTAGTATTTTGAAGTCCAGCATGCCTTAAGTTACTATTAAATACTATTATTTATTCTTATGCTTCTCAAATTGGGTAACAGAAACACTGGGTGTATAATTAAACTTAATATATTATTTAAAAACTCAAATCAGCATGAGAATAAAATTAGGAAACACAAAATTCACCCTCTTGTCAAATAGCATTTTTAAATTAATAAACTGCAAATACTAAAGCATTGTTATTCATTTCTCTCCAGTAGAAAAGACACCCACTTTGACTTAGAACAATGTGACATCTATTCTTATAGTTCTCAGCACTGTGCACCATATACACAAATTGAACAAAACTGATTGTTTTAAAATACTTTTGGTATAAATTCCTTTGATTTTTTTGAAGTACAGATTTTACTTTGAAGTTTATAATGTTCGAGACATCAGTTGCAAAGCACAAAGAAGGCTGTTACATAACACCTATGAGAAGATTTTATTTTTTACCCTGTATGAGTCGCCGTGATTTTAGCTTTGTCCATGGTCAATTAAGAATGTCTAAGATCTTTTTCAATAAGAGATTTGGGTATACTTGTAACAAGTAAAATGATACAAGTTTTGAGACATCTAAGACATGTATGTATTAAATACACATATTCATTTACACATAGTATATAAACATACACACATATATATATTTTTCTTTTATTTAGTAATGCTTTCTTGCAATTACATGCGGTATGAAGGGAACTTGCTCTGGTATTTGGAGGACACCCATTATAAATCAGACTCTATTACCTATTAGCTATGTGACCTTCAGTAATTTTCCTAATACTTCCAGGGCTCAAATATACTCTTTCTAAAATAAGGGGATTGGTAGTGGTTTTAAATCTCTTTTATGATTATGGGCCCCTTTATGAGTCTGATGAAATCTATAGATATTCTCAGAGAAATTAATGAATGCATATTTGCTCTAAATTTCGTGTGCGTTTGCGGAATGTCATTGACTTCCTGAAATTCATTCATAGACTTGCTGGTAAGAATAACCAAATGAAACACGTTTTGAACTTTATATTTCTATAGGGTAGATTGCCCCAAATCACTTTAGGGTCATGAATAATTATTAATAAGTTCTTGTGCTAATATAGACATTGCCTTTCAGTTCCCTCAAGTTTGTGTCTCAGGTTTGTCTGTTCCTGACACCAAACCTGGGCTTCTTGAGAACAATCTTATGGGTTGGTGTATAGTGCACGGGCTGCCAAAAGAAAATCACGTGCGCATTCAGCATAACTCCGGACCATGTGAAGAAATCAGAGCATTGATCCAAGTTTATAAGAAGCCAGAAGACCTGGCTCAATAGCAACTTATAAAAAACAGACTTGGAGATTTTACTTGACTGCAAGCTCCCACTGAGCCAACAGTGTGATGTAATTTCTAGAAACGTCTGTACAAGTCCATAAAGCCTTTAAATAAGTTGAAATTTCAATCCTGGATGCTCAAATTCCAGGGCACAGCAGAGGTCACGCCACATTTATAGCTTTGGAGCATGTCATGAGGATCATAATTCAAAGAGTCACTGTTGAGTGAAAAAAATATTAAAGGAAATGGGCAAGATGAAGAAGGATCTGGAAACTTTGCCATATGAGAAATGGTCATAAGGACCAGGGACATTTTATAAAAGAAAGAGACATCTAGGTTGTCTTCAAATATCCCATGTGCATGCCATGGAAATTGGAGCCATATTACTCCGGTAACTCTGGAGGTCAGAACTAAGCCAGTGGTTAGATTTCACTTCGTGTGAGGAAGGCTTTCTAACAACACATGCTGCACATATATGAGAAAAACTCCTTTGTACATGGGTGGAGAACAAATGCTGTATGACACCTTTTCAGGGAGATTTCAAAAGAGATCCAGTTTGGGGTAGAGTGAAAGAGCAGTGGTCGATGAAATCTGAAAAACATTCCTTTCGTCTATGAGATTCTATAACTATATTTTTGGGGGGTGGGTAAGATGGCTTGGGAGAGGTATTTAATAGAAAGAAAGTATAGTCTTTTCTGATGCTGAGAAAGGACACTGGGAAAGAGCCCTCTTGCTTGGTCACTGATCTCAGAATGTGGGTGTTGGTCTAGTAGTTAAGGTAAAGGTGAGGAATAGGAGACTGTGATGTCACTGTGATGATTGGCAGATTACATAAAATACTTTTTCCTACAGAATGAAAGGACCTTTTGTAAAGATAGACTGCCGCATACTGAGACCATGTTAAGTGGAAATGAGCAGACATGGTAGCGATACTGTCATACATGCACTGTGTATTTCTTTTAATCTTCACAACAATCCTACAGGAGAGGCACTAATGACATCCTCATTTCACAGACAGAAAACAGAATTTTAGGAAAAGTAACATAGCAAGTAGTAGCAGAGCTGGAACTTGAACTCATTCTAAGTTCATAGGCCATGCAGTTAACAATTATACTATACCACTGCCTCGAACAATTTGTTTAGTAAAGAGATCCACAGTATTATTTACTTTTTCTCAGGTTCATGGACCGTATCTCATATGTACACAATAAGATTATTTAGTATAAGATTATTTATGAACCACTGAAAAAATATTGATTGAGTACTCTTATAGACCAGAACCTAGTCTAGGGTTGGGAATGCAGCAATGAACAAAACAGACACAGAAGTCCACGTCCCATTTATATTCTAGTGGAGAGAAACAATTAATAAACCAGAAGGACATTTTATAGTCTGTTAAAAAGCACAAATACTGTAAAGAAAAGTGAAATGTAGCACAAAAGGAGGATAGAAAACCCTGGGGGGTCTTTAAATTGGAATGTAGAAGTCCTACGGGAAAGTAATATTTGAGAGGTAGGAGACCTTGTTTTGATCCAAATGAATTTAAATTTTCCACCACCTCTGCAAAGGAAATGCTTAGGGAATCTTGGAGAAACCCCTAAGAGTAGTACAAGTTGCTACTTTAATCCATAGTACATGCTTACCTGGGCCTGAGAGTAATGTATTAAATAGAATGTGAAAATAAAATTGAGAAGTACTGTGCTCAGTCCTGAAATTATTCATATGTTCTAAAGGCTATGGGCCTCGGCTGCTATATCCTTCCAGCTGAACTAAGTGTGGGAAAAGCAGGCCATCTGCCTTGGCTAGTGTGGCAGGAGGAAGTGAACCTTTCAGACCAATCAATGACTCCCAGGGAAACACCAGTGATCTCTTGAACAAATAGCATGCATTCTTGTCTAGTTTGTAGTGAATTTTCCCAAAAAGGAAGATCTGACAGATGTCTAGTGTTTTGCTGATGTGCCAAGCAGTGTGAGTTTTGTGGAAAGTCTCTAAGCGTTCAGGAGTCTAATTTTTTTTGTTTGTTCCCCTTTTTACATATATGTGACTTAAAGCTAGAAAATTGATTTCTGGCCCATGGGTATATTTTCACTCCTCGGCTGCTGAAGAAAGAACATAAAAACCATGGGAAGTAAGATCTATTGCTTAGATTGACAAACTCTGAGCTCCTTGAAAGCAGGAATTATGGCTTATTGGTATTTGTGTCCAGTCATGGCCATATATAAAACCACATATAACTACTTGAACCTTGTAGATTCAGGACAATAAATATCTGTTCCAAGTTGAATAATAGAATTCTTTCACGTGACTATTTTAGAAATAATGGACACACAAGAACGATATCAAACATGTTAGCCCAAACAAGTATAAAATTCAACAACTACACTTTTATTTTAAAATTGGCAAGCAAATCTAACATGCTAGATTATTGTTCATTTAATCTGGGAGTAGAATAAAAATAAATAACCAAAGAGCAAGAAATAAAGTTTACTTCGTGGTGTTTTTGTCTTAGTATTCATTTTTCTCTTCAGAAAAAAAAAAATACTTCCCTTACAGAATATGCAAGAAAATTAGTAGAAAATGATATCTAGGGAGGAAATTAACACCAACCAAACCAAACCACAAAATGTACCATAGGCTTTTTAAATAAACGATTTTGCTCAACTCTTAGATAGCCATTTGCCTTCATATTTTTCAGTTTTTAAATTTTTTCATATTTATCTATTTTTTAATTAATTTTTTTGGGTGACACTGGTTAATAAAATTATGCAGGTTTCAAGTGTACAATTTAAAGATATGTCATATGTATATTGCATTGTGTCTTCACTACCCAAAATTAAATTTCCTCTGTCACCATATACTTGACTCTCTTTACAGTTATCTACCCCTTCACTCCCCTTTCCCTCTGGTAACCATTAAACTGTTGTCTGTGTCTATGAGTCTTGTTTTTTTTGTTTTGTTCATTTGTTGCTTTCAGTTTTCTACCCCACATTTCTCTTCTTAATGTTTAAAAGCTTGTAAATGTTGGGAAGCAAAACAGTGTCTCACTTATATTTTGCTTTTTATAATGGGAATATGAGAATGGAAAGTAAAATTAAAGAGCAGGGAATCGTCATTTTGTCTGTCCAATTCCCATGAAACTTCCCATAATTTTTGTTTTTTCAAGCATGAAATGAACACTTAAGTATGACACTCCAGAGAAGAATGTTACTCACATAGAAGTGACATTGAAATACCCAGTTAACAATTCTGTGTGAATTTGGCATTTTGAGAATATTGCAGTAGTTCCCTTATATCTCTGTCAAAAAAGTTCATTTTTGAGAAAAAGTGACTTGTCTTAAATGTCATATTTTCTTTTGCTTTGAAAGATTGAATGTCTTCACTATTACTGCTAATAAAATTAGTTTGCAACATTTTTTTTTTTTATATAAATAGCCACACTCATTCACTCTTGACAAGTCTTAAATGTCTTTTCCATGTCCGATGTATTTCCAGGCTTAGGGTTAAGGGAGGAATACAGTAGATAGAAATAACTTTATTCAAGTCACTGCAAAATAAAGTCTCTGATGGAAAAAGTCTAAAAGAAATAAGAAAGAAGCCCATGATGTTAATCACCTGGTGATGCTACCTCTTCCATTGTTTTGATTGGGACATTTTTCAGTTAGGAAAACAGAAGCCACTCTACGTATTTTGGGTGTCAAAGAATTCAAGACAGAAAGTAGGTGCTTATAATACTTTCGAAAGGGCAGGAAGAGAGGTTACCGCTAGATCTCAGATTTGCTGATTTTAGGAAGTCAGGAAATTGCAGGAAACGGTTGACAATGATCACAGCTGCTTCTAGCACTAAAAAGTATACTTTTCAGGGAAATAAGTAGAGGCTGCTGTAATCTCGTGTCTGCTGAAATCAATGGGCCTTCTACTCCATCCTCCAGAGGGTCAAAATATGGTTTCTACTTTTTTCTTTTTTCCCTTCTAAATTTCACCTGAGCGCTTTTTATGTCTAGAGTGGAAACTGCCAGCAGAGGTTCTAGGAAATTGAGTTCTCGGGTCTTCAGGCCTTCTGATTCAAATGAGAGTGTTGCCGGGAGAAAATGATGCAGAATTAACTAGCAGATCGTCTGCCACTGGGAAAACGGAGATTGCTGGAAGTTAAGGAATAAGACAGTCCAAGACAAAAATCTGGAGAGACTGATAAACCAATGGTTTGCACAGATACTCAAAACAAAATATTAAATTATCATAAGCCCCATGGTTCTAGTAGAAACTAAATAATGCTAAATAACCCTCAACTTCCTTTATTTGATAGGGCGCTATGACTGGCAAATAAGAGGAAAGGCATTGCCATTGTATCACTCGGTTTAGAGGAAGGATTTAAAAAATATATCATGCTTTCCTTGTGCGCAGTTATGAACTGGATATTCTTGTTAGGGAATTCACAATTGGTTAAGCACCTTTCTTTAAAAAAGTCATTAGTGAATTAATATCAACCTTTCTAGAGGAAGTTCTGCAGTAGTGAGCTGCAAGTCTCATAATTTAGCTCTATCCTGGGTAGAATGTCCTAAAACATAATCCTCAGAACTTTTTAAAATGATACTAATGGAGAGACATCACTTTGGCCTTGGAGTGAGGGAGGAGAGGAGCAAGGGGATACACATATTCAACCTCATATCAAACAGCTCCACTAGAGTGTCTCACGATGACTTCAAAATATGTCCAAGATTCTACTTGTTATCTTGTGCCACCATTTACTCACTCGCCTAAGCCAGAAAATGGCATCATTCTTGAATTTTGTTCTCAGTCACTATATTAATGTCGATGATCAATTTCTATCCATCTTACCACTTAAACACGTCCCAAATCCCTTATTTTTCTCCATCCTTCTTTTCACCCCTTTACTCTAAGTCACAATCTTGGTTCCACTGATTTAATGCGACTGCTGCCTTTTTGGGTTTACAGTTTCTCTTCATCTACCAGTGTCCGTGTTTTTTTCTTTCCTTTTATCTTTTTCAGAATGACCTTGTCAAAGTGCACATCAGATCACTTCCCTCTCTTAAACACCTGTAATAGCTCTAATTGTCCTTAGGATAAAGTCTAAATGTCAAATAGATAATATAGACTCATTATGATCTGGCTGTGCTTACTCGTCAGGTTCATCTCTTTGTACTTCAACCACATTGAAATGCTTACGATTCCCTGAAACACTGCAAATTTGCCTGAATCTCCGCTCTTCCTGTCTGGCTAATTTGTATTCATTCTTCTGGTCTTAGATGTCACACCCTCTGGGCAGCCGCCCTCAGTTCCCCAAGACTGAGATTCATTTTTTGTGCCAAAGCATCCCGTGGCACTCATCACTTTATATCAAAGTTACTAAAACGCTCTATAGAGATTGTATTTTTTTCTCCATTTTACCTAGCAGCATTTAGTCCAGTACCTAGCATATGGTAAAGCCAAAACAAAGACACATTGAGTAAAAAATGAAAACTAGAAGTGTAAACATAGCTCTAGTCACTGAATTTATAAATAATATGCCTTGATATAAAGCTCCACGAGCGCAATAACTAAATGTAATTTGCTCTCCGTTCTGTCCTCTGTGTTTATCATAGTAAAGACAGATTTAATGAGTGAAGTAATTGACCATGGTTATATCAGTGTCTTTAAGATAAGGAGTGAGAAAGAATAATGATTTTAAATTTAATCCAAGCCATCTTGAGTCCATTCTAAGAGGATATCCAGGTGCTGCAGACTGGTTGTTTTGCTATGAGCTTTTTGTTTCTATATCTGACTTTTTATATGATTTCAGCCGGATCAGATTTTTTCAGTCTTGGCACTAATGACATTTGGGACTGGATAATTGTTTGGGGTGTGTGTGTGTGTGTGTGTGTGTGTGTGTGTGTGTGTGTTTGGGTAGATGCCTAGCTGTTTAGCACGCTGTTTAGCAGCATGCCTAGCGTCTACCAATGAGATGCCAGTAGTACCTCTCCCTCTGCCTCCCAGTTATGACAACCAACAATATCTTCAGACTTTGTGAAATGTTCCCTAAGGGGTGGGGAGTACAGAGGTGGGCTGGGGAAAGGAATTATCTGAGAGCCACAGAGAGATGCATGTATGTTTGTGCAGGGGATTCTTTGAGCAACGCCCATTTGTATCGAGAGATGGTTTATTAGGTTTAGGGTGGCAGTTTTATTGTGTGTTTGAGACTAAAAAAAAAAAAAAATCTCTATACATCTTTTCCATCATAAAACAATTGTGTCTTTCTAGCATCTGTCCACTGTTACCTGCTTTAGAGTGGCATCAGTAAGAAACACACAATCTGTACCACTAAAGCTTCACAAACACCATTGAGTGGTGCTTTGGGGTACTCTTTTTGACACTATGTTGTCCAGGATACCTTGCAACAAATAGAAGTTGTGGGGATGAGTCTACAGACACAAGAAGAGAAAAAAAATGGCAGTCCAGCACCACACATGTCTCTGTTCCCAAGTGTCCCCTCTGCCTCTGCCTTTTCCCTTCTGACTAAACACATCACACATCAAAGAGTTTTTAAAAACTCTTCACATCTCCTATTTTAATTGCCAGTAGTTACTCTGCAAAATATTTTCAAAAGCTTTTCTGATGGTGTTTGATTAACATGCAAAAAGAGTCAAGATCGATTCTTCATCACCTTTATAATACTAGTTCACTATGCATCCAGTCCTGGGATAAGTGCTTCATCGGCTTTATCTCACATAATTTTCACAGAAACTGAATGAAGTCACTAGCTTTAATTTTCCAGGAGAAATTAAGTAGGTAAGGTGGCTTGCTCAAGATCACACAGATCATAAATGATGAAGCTGCCTCTAAAACAAGGGCCTACCAACTTATTCAGTAAAGAGCCAGATAGAAAATAAACCTTTTTGGTTTGGTGGGCCATATAGTCTCGGTTGCAACTACCCAATTTGGCTGTTGTAGTGAGAACAGACACTTAGACTATGTAAATAAATGTGCTTCAGTTCTAATAAAACTTCATCAATAAATTGGCAGTGAGCTTAATCTGTCCTGAGAGCTATTATTTGCTCACCCTAGATCTAGAATACTGGTTTATTCTCTTTTAAGCTATATTGCTATTAAAGATAAAATATTCTATAAAATGTGTCTCCAAATTTTTCTGTAGCATTATTGTCCAGTATTGCTAAAACACTGTGTAAAGGAAGGAATGCTCTTGAAATAAAAAGAGTATTGTTAACTTAAGTGTGTTAGGCAGTACTTCCTCTCTAAATGTGAATGGCAGTAGTTCAGTCTGGAGGCAAATGAAGAGCTTAGTATGAGAATAGTTGTTTTAAATCTTTTACATTTACATTCTGGTCACAGAATAGTGTATTCTCTAACCTATTGTACAATTTTTCTGTCAACCTATAGTTGGAGAAATATGACATGATCATTTACATGTTTTTGAACATTCTATAGCTAGTTGACAATCTACCAGTTGACAACCCGGGTTAGAACAGAGAGCAGAACAGAGTACAGTGACTCTGGTTGGGCTAAAGTGATGTGAAATTCTTACATAATTTAGTGTGATTCTGTCATCGATAATGTATATAAAAAAATATTTCTGTCTTTATTTTTTTGCAAATACCAGGCATTTTGTAACAGTTGTATTTTTTTGTTTGTCAGGCTAGGAAGTAATTTATAAAATTAAATATGCCTGAAAAAGTGGTATTAGGTCGACGAAACTCATGTAGTCTCCATTAATCCTACATAAAAGAGATTATTGTGTTTCTTTCCCATCTCTTCTCCTTTTTATTGTTTCCTACTTCGTAAGAATAAAAATATATTGATCTTACCAGAAGAAAACACTTTTAGCGTTCCTGACCTCCCGATGAACATAAATAGAAGATTTAAATTGAGAACAATATTTAAATCTAGCACTTGCTGACTTATTTTAGGCTTTGGGCATGTAAACAGTGACAATAGTCAGGGCCATGTATAGAAAGCAGAACCTGCTTTTTGATTGTACAGTTGGGTATAAAGGCAGCGTCAGAGAGGGAGATGGGGTCAGAATTCTATAGCCTATGCTTTACTCCCAAGTCATGTGCCTTAGGATGCAAATGCCTTTTCCTGTAGGAAGAGCATCTTTTTTCCAATGTGTCTTTCCTGATGGTGGTGCCTTTTCCATTACACTCCTCCAGAGAAGGAGATATACACTAGCAGCGGTGTTGGTTAGAATTACTGTACCTGATTATCCTTTTGCTGAGCTATTGTTATTGTGCCCTTATGATTTCTGAGGATGAAACCCAGTTCTACTTTTCCACAGTCTTCTTTCACTGAAAACTTTATGACTTGGTATGTTTAATGAAATTAAAGAAACTTGCTATTAGCCAAGGGATAAGTAAGGATAAATAGGGATAAGTATATTGCGTTGTATGCTCTGTATGCAACCTAGGTCATTGGGCTTATTCATATATATGAGAGTTGTGTGATTATTTTGAGTACAATTTAGATTAAACTTTTTAAACATTTGTGGACCTCTTGCTTTTTATTGAATCCACTTTATAGGCCAGAAAATAGCTTTCTGGAGTATATTTCTCCTAGCTCTTATAAAATTTAAAGAATAGAACTATGAGGATATTTAGGACTTGCTTTTGAAAAAGATTCAGGTTCATTTGCTTTTGAGAAAGCCTTCTTAACTATGCAGACCACTAAAAACATAAAACATAATGCTGAAAATAACACAAGGGAGGGAATCCTCATGAGGTTTCTGATACTTCCTGCTCTGGTCAGGCCATAAATAACATAAAAGAGTCATGCCTTTGGTATTTAAGCACTTCCATGTTTAGTCTTAAAGATAACTGAACATGCAGAGGTGTGAGAAAAATTCAGGATTTCCATAATGAGCAAGAGCTGGAGTTATGATTTGAGATTTGTATAAACTTTGGACTTTTCTATTAATACTCAAAGTTCACATATGGTCCCACTGAGAGTTTCTCCTCTAGATTTTAGTTAGTTGTGCTGTTCTCTAAATAAATGGAAATTTAAGTAATTTAATTGAAACTAGTAAACTCATGTGCACAGAGACTTACAGTTTCTCTTGGGATTGTTTATGTCAAAAGAATATAGCAATACTAAAGATTTTTATAAGAATATTAAGTAGTATTGTAGCCGAAGGATGTTATTTGTAGTTTCCTCAAGAAATACTCAGCTAGATGTACAGTGCTATTACAGGTCAAAGAAAATAACAAGAATTGTTCAAATTTATTGGTCGGTTCGTTTAACACATGAGTCTATATTAACTGATTCCTGGCTGTGATAAAATTTTAAACTTAGTCTCAGTTTCTGAGACTGAGAAAGAATAACAGGTCTTTTTTCTTAATGAATATTGTGCTTAGAGATGAATTCTAAAGCGAGGCTGTAATTAGAGGTTGAAGTGATCTAATAGATATGATCTTAGTGATGAGAAAAAATCTGTTTAATTAATGTCAAAAATGTTTACATGTATACATGTGTGTATATGTGGTTTAATGTATATTTCCGAACTTGTACAAAAGATATTGATTCCTTTGCCAAGTAAATGATATGATGAATCTTTTTCACTCCTAAGCCCCTAGTCTTTTTCCTTATCAGAGACTCCCTCCTTCCTCTTGAGCTTCTATTTAAATTGTAAGTCCTACTCAAAGGAACCTATTATAATTCTGCCCAAAGTATCTGCAGATAAAGCTTTATGTCACTAATATTAGGGACACAATTCTAGAAAGCCTTTTCATGGAAGGCTTAGTGGCGAGTTCGGTGTTTTTAACCAGAGGATTAAGTGCCAGGGAAACTGCCTGGTCCTCTGTTTATCATATCACATAGGTCATTTTGAGGTGGGTCCTGTCTGGGGGGAACTCTTTTTAAGTAAAAGAGTTATGTATCTGCATGTCTTCCAAAATTGCTTCTGTGGATTTTTAGATACATTCCCTAATATTTTACAAGAGAAAATCAGCCAAAATATTCTTAAAAATAGCCACTGGACTCTTTGCCTATGTTAGTTATAATTGGTGGTGTTCGTGTGGGAAAGACTCTATTCCCAACCCCAGCTGTGAAGACAGATAGATAGACAGACAGACAGACAGACAGACAGACAGAAAAGAGCTAATTTGCAAGCTCTGGACAAAAGCACACACCCATTCAGGAGAGAAAATAAGAAAGAAGTCACATCTGATGACATGTATTTCTCTCAGTTCTGGTATGCTTTTTCATTTTGTTAAATTATTTTTATTTTCAAGTGAAGGAAACAATTTATTTAGTGGTGGCTTACTTCAGAATAGGTCCCAAAAGTTTTTGTTTGTTTTTTTCCCCTGACTAAATTTCACTCAACATGTTATTATCTCTCAAATTAGATTCTGGTCCACCATCTAGTGTTATTAATCTTTCTTTTCCAGAGCTAAGCTCTCCTGTCTGATGCATCACATACATCTGTGAAGGCTTCGAATGATAGTTTCTGAGACCTTTTAAAATAGAGTATTAACCTATAATTACATAATATCAAATGGTTCAAATGGAAACAGGCCTCTTAAGATGTTCAAAATTATTATAGATACCGTCTTTTGATGATTAGTGGTTAAAAAAAATAGTCCAAACCCCAGCCCATTCTAAATGTTAATAATTATAACAGAATACAAGCACTTGAATTTTCATATTGGTAATGTATTCTGGCTTGTAATAAATCACATACTATTACTGATAGTTTTAGAAATGACCATTCAGTGCTTATACATTATTTGTGAAAACAGAGGGAAGAGAAGAACTGTGGTTAGGCCACATATCCAGGCAGTACCTAACAATGGGCCTTAATTTTAGGCTTTAAACCACATTTTGAGAACAAAATAATGTTCTCTCATGTAATTTTAATTTTTTCAGATGTTTATAACATAGTGCCCCAATGCTTATCTCTGTGTATCATTTTAATATTAACTTTTTCATATTTAATAATAGGTCCCCAAGAGAAAATCATTCTATGAATAGTTTAGTTTCTTGATACATATTCCCAAATTTCTTTGAAACAAAATTTTGAATCTAAGTTAAAATTTTTTACTATAGCACATTGCTTCTGCTAATGATTGTGACAACAAAGGAATCTTAAAAAAGCTGTCTTATTATTAAACCACTGTCCATGAAGTTTAGGGAATGGCTTACTATGAGATCGTGGAATATAAGTGTCTTGATCTACCAAGTTGGGTTGCCAGAGTGAAAACTAAGGCCAAATTCTATTCAACTATAATAACATTTTAGTGAAGCAATAGTGTAATGTTAAGAGAAAATAAATCAGAAGTTTTAGACAAATCTCAACAGAGAATATTTGCCAAATATTTTTTAATAAAAAAGTAAATTCTTACTTACCTAAAACTAAGTCTTCATTTATATTCATAACCAATAGATTTTAATTTATGTCTCTCTGGAATTATACATATTGAATTTTGAAAAACAGCAAATATGCTCTAAAATTCCAAAATGCACATAGACATACTACATATTTAATGTATACTTGAATGTTACTTAAAGTAATGAATATCATATTCAAAATACAATTTAAGGTTTATCTTCACCAATAGTAATAAAATTCTAATCAAATAACTTTAAAAATTGTTAGTAAAATCATGAGCCAGCTCTGTAGAAATGAAATAAGTATTGAAAATGTATAAAATGGCATTATTGTAATAAGAAAGCTGAGTTAAATTCTTGTACAAAACATTTGTTTTTTATTTAATTTAAATTATTTGAATATGTTGGGGTCTATGAGAAGTACATATAGTAAAAATAGTACATAGGCTACTCCCAATAGAACTGAGAAATATTTACATAATTATATTTTAATAATAATCATCATGCCAATATAGTTTTTTCCATTTTATGCTTATAAATACAGAACATTTAGTGAAAAGCCTGAATTGTAGAATATTTCAATTAAATGTGGCTCGATTACTTTCAAATAATGAGTCTACATATCACTGGACTTTTAGTAACTTCAATCCTTAAGATAAACTAAATATTAATGTGTGTGCACTCATGTGTGTGCACACACGTAGCAACAAACGTAAAAGTTGCAGAGTTCCTACTCTTTTCCCAGGTATGAAAGTTTAGGCTCAAAGGCCACATGCTATTGATTCAGAATTAAATGTAAAAGGAAATGTTGCAATTCAATATACCGAATTATCCAATAAATAACAATGTATAACAGTACAATAGAAGGTTTGCTATCTGAAATATCTGAGATTGTGTTTTTTCTGCATTTGTTTTATTTTTGAGTATGGAGATGTTAAATCTGGGTCTCACAGTAGAGGAAAAGTTTGTACATCCTGTGTTCTTCACTGTTAAGAGTATAAAACTCGATCTTCCAAATGTTGATGTATTGTCAAGAGAATATTTTTGAATTATTTTTTAAATTGCTGTCTATAAGAGGGACACTTGTACCATGCAGCAAATAATTCCATTAAATATTTATAATATTAAAGATGCATTGCTTATAAGGGTAATTTTTACTTATCTGGAAAATCCATATGTACTAAATGTTTTATTCCCACATGTTTGAAAAATGCCTTTCCCTTTGTGTTATATGTATTTTAAATATAGATATAATATGGATTCCAATATAATTGTGTAATACATAAAACATTTTATAATATGTGCTAGAAACATCTAAGGCCCACATTATGGCATTCATTCCAAGTTTTATAATAAATGAGAATCATGCATACTATGACCTGAATTGTCTTTCTCAAATTCACATGTTGAAGTCCAAGTCCAATGGACAACATTTGGAGATAGAGTCTTTATGGAAGAAATTAAGGTTAAATGAGGTCATAAGGATGGAGCCCTTATCCCATAGCATTAGTGTCCTTATAAGAAGAGAGACCAGAGAGCTAGTGCTCTCTCTCTCTCTCTCTCTCAATTTCTCTCTCTTTCTGCCATTCGAGGACTGATAAGGACACAATGAAAAGGCAGTTTCTGCAAAGCCAGGAAAAAAGCTTTCACCTGACCTCCAGAATTGTGAGAAAATAAATTTCTGTTGTTTAAAGCACCCGGTCTATGATATTTTATTATGGCAGCCCAAGCTGAGTAAGAAAATGAATATTAATTATGAATATCATAGATTCTGAATTCAATGGGGCTCGGATTAATTAGGTTATTCTTTAATCATTATGAATGCTATACAAAAGTTTTTATAGTCTTTGGTAAACATGTTTTGAACAGTTAATGTCTTCCCAAGGCTTTGTGATAATATCTCATTCTCAAGAAAGATCCAGTTTACAGAAATTTGTTTATTTGTGGGCTGATTTATATCACTAGCTGAGTCATAGCTGGAGGGCAGTGACCATTATAGAATCTGTCTGGAAATGTTGCTTATTCAAACTCATTAAAACGTGCCTAAATTTAGACACATAACAAGTGTTTATATAATTCTATCACTGTTATCATAGCTATAGTCACAGGCTCCCACATATATGAAACCACAGAATTCTCAGCTATAAGCTTCTGTCTAACTCATTTGTTAATGATCAGGTCAAAGATATAAATGCAAGAGTACAGAAAACACAGAACATAGGCAGACACAGTGATGAGCCAGTCTACTTGTTTTCTTGGAATGCACACTTCACAGTTTAAGCAGGATCTCAATGCTCCATCACCACCGCTTTTGTGGTCAGAGTGTGATTTTCAAAATGGAACTCTTTGAGGAGGAGAGAGACATCATGACATACCCTTAGCCCTGTAGGTAAACAATTGGAAGACTTCAGTTCTTTTTATGCTGTATAACTAACAAGGTCTATATCCTTGGGTAAGAAATTTAGCCGGTTCAGATCTTTGTTCTTATTTATAAATAAACATAATGAACTAAATCAGAAATTTTCAAGAGATTTCAATGGGGATGAGGAAGATGGGGTGGGCTTATATTGTGGGACTCTGTTGTCTCTCACCTATTCTTCAATCTCGAAACTCCATTTTTATCTCCTAAGATTTCTTTATCTCTTGTTTAAGCTTTCAATGACTGAGCTTGATTTCCTCAAATGTCTTCAAATGTCAAATGAAATAGGTGGCATTTTTTCCTACAATCGACTGTGTTGATGCTATGATTTATTAACTGGAATTTTTTTCTTGAATACATTGAGATTTCCTGTTCAGAGTCCTCTTATTGCTCTTCTCTGTTATCCACAATTTTAATGTCGCATAAATGTAGACAATATATTTATTTAGTATTAGGTATGTGTTAAAAGCAGTGCATTTTATAAAACTTCTGGAAAGAAGAGGTAACCTTGAGTCAATTAATTAATCTCTGGATCTTAGAAATTGTATTTTATCGATATTATTCAAATTTTTCCAAGAGTAACTTAAATTGCACACTGGTGAAGATTTATAATGTCTAAAAGCTTAAAGAATGTTGACAGGCTAGTACCTATTTGAAAACAGCTAGCTACGGGCCAAAGATATTATCTTGAAGATAGTCCACTTTTAGGATCTATACATTTAAGCTTTAGTCCTCCAAAGAAAAAGACCAAAAAGCATAGAGTAAAATTTAGAAGATTTTGAATTATTAAGTGATAGTATGGCTAAGACAGAAGGATACTTTAAAAATAATAATCTATAAGATAAAACTCTCATGGACTCTATGACAAAAGAAACTGAATATGTTATCTCACAGCTTGTGATGAAATGTAGTTTAGCAGAAACAATAGTGTGTAAGAGGCACAGATATATGTGGTCAGAGAAAGGTTGCAAACTTCATTAAAAGGTTGAGAAAACAGGAAAAGATGTCTAAATCAGAAATGAAAAGATTGAAGAGCCAACTAGCATTAGGCAGGCTGATGATGTAGTTTTCTTTAAAACAGTGAATATGAGCTCATTGCTGTCACTTATGACAGCTCGTAAATCCATGTCTGGTGTCTCCTCAGTCAATGGGTGGGTTGGTGAAAAGAGAAAGGCATCAGGATTAAGTCAAACTTCTCAGAGAGGAATTTGCTCTATGTATTGAAAGGAGGACTTCTATTATGGGGATTGCCCATCTATCTCTAGACTAAAATTGTGGAGGAAATGAGAAAAGAGAAGAAGCAGATCTAGTGCATAAAATGGGTCCAGGGTTATGATATTCAGTCATCTAATAGGATCTGAATCATTTCTTTCAGTCTATTCCACAGTTGGTAAAAGTGAAAGCAAAGTACTTAGAATAAGGAATAAAACACGCTCATGGATTAAAAAAAAAGAAGCCAGTAGTTTGGTGCAAAACAGCACCGAGACAAGAGATGAAGGAAAGTGAGATTAAAAGAAAATCTGCAAATCTTCTAGAACATTTTGACTCATCAAGCAGTCATAAATTTGGGTCTCTTAATATGTTCTGTCTGGTTATCTTTATTGAGTTTATTTTATTACAGCTTTTTTGCTGGTTATTACATCTACCTCAGCAAATGAAGGCCGGGAAGTGTTCCACATGAAATATTCATCGGGTTTATAGCCTTAATCTTAAAAGTAAAAGCTGAGGTAAATATGGAATAAAAAGAGTTTTAGTGTCCATTTTATGTATTTGAAAGCATGGTGAGAGGATAAAATGGAATTCAGCACAGGGAGGAGAAAGCTAACAGGAAGGAACTATGTGGAAAGATCTTGAGAGCAAAGACCATTTTAAAGTGGATGTCTGAGGATATGGGAAAAAAAATGAAAGAAACAAAAGAATCTGAAGAATTGAAAACTGTTAGGACAAGCCAAGATGTGACTTCAGCGGTCCTGTGTGGGAAATTGCTGCTAAAGGAAATGAAGAGTTTCAAAGACTTTTGTCTAAATGAGGGAGAATAGCTCCTTGGCTTTATCACGCAGCGTGGACTTTTTAGAAGAACCTAGCAAAGAAGGCCTCAAAAAGGAACAAAATTCATTTTAATTAGTGAGATAAATACAGTAGAGTAGAAGATGACATTCATTGAGTACCTACTTTGCACCAGGCACTTTAATAAGTTATTTAGTTTAGTCCTTGCAAAAAAGGCATCATTATCACAGAAAGGGAAACCAAGACTAAAAGAGTTAAGCAACTCACCCAAGGTCATAATAAGGAGTACAAGAACTGAGATGGAAGCCCAGATGTGTCTACTGTTCATAATATTGCACTGCTTCCCATCTAACTGCCCACCGAATCTCCCTTTATCCAAAATGGAAGGAAAGTAGCAGTGACCACATCTACCCCACACCACTCGCCTTGATGACAATTTTGAATTAGAAGCGAATAAGTGCTCCAGATAAAGGCACTCTAAATGGGTTAAGGAAAACACATCAAGGAAACTACAGCCCATTATCTATCTGTTCAGGAAGGAAAAAGAATAAAGAAAATTCAAGTGCAAGAGATCCTTTTGCCGAGGGCATGTAGGCTCGGACACGATGGATGCCCTGGAGCAGTCTTTCTCAGCATTCTCAACCTCGGCTTCACATTGGAATAACTGGGGAGCTTTAAAAACCTTCATGTTTTTGTCCTACCCTAGAGATTCTGAATTTACTTGTCTGGGGTAATTAGAATTTTTCCCATTGAAATTATTTCATTAGAATTCCCCTGGTGGTTATAATGTTTGGCAAAGTTCAAGAACCATTGCTCTACAAGTTCAGTTTAATAATGAAACATCTCTGTTACTTAACCTAGTGTCCTATAAATAATAGATGCTTAATAAATGTTTGGAAAATTAACTTGATGAGCAGAAGAATAATGATATATGTACAGTACTGGTCCTCTGTACTCTGGGTAAGCCGTAATGCCTTTAAATGTATGTTATTCCCAGAAATGTTTTATGTTTCTGTCTAGTACAAACAAGCCTCAGAAAAGTTGGGTATCACGGAATTTTTGAATCAAGGAATATCTGTGGTTTTTCAACTGTACCCTGTGTTCTTTGATGTAAAACCCCGGTGCCAAAAAACACTGTGGAATTCCCCAGGACTTTGCTTCCTTAGGGGAAGCACCATTGATTTCTCTAGGGAAGCTGTCCTCTGGTGGCCAGATAGGCAGTATACCAAGGTAGTTAACACCATGGACCTGGAATCAAGACTTACTGACTTCAAATCCATGGTCTTCTGTTTACTACCTTTGTAACCTAGGGCAAGGTACTTAGCTTCTATGTGTCTCAGTTTCCCCATCTATATTATAACATGAAGGTAGATCATACTTACCTCATAAAGACATGGTGGGGAACAAATAAGTCTGTGTTTATGAAACACTTAGAATAGTGCCTGCTACAATGAAAGTGCCATATAATTGTGTATTACTATTCTGGGGGGAATATTTTATTAACATGAGTTTATAATATTGTCTGTAAGTTTCTATCGATAGTTTAGAAGAAGAAGATTTTTAACAGATGTTAATATAACTGGTAGAATATACAGGAATATGCTAAAGAGGATTTTTAGTTAGTGAGAAATTTTTCAGGTATTATTGAGCACAGGTATAAGACAGGCAGTGGAGATGATTTAGTTCTACCATTTGCTCTTTACCTTATTCATTCTACATTGTGGTTAATCTCACTGGACATATGATATGGCCAAGATCTATATGAATAAAATGCACAGCTATGATGATGACAGTAATAATATGAAAGGCTGGACATGTCCATCCTTTGGTCTCTCCCTAGTTTTCTTTGCTGCCCTTTTGCTTTGAAATAGAAATAAGGCAACAGGGGCAGTTGATGCAGCTTGTGGTGAGGAGATGGTTGTGAAATAATTTTAAAGAATCCTACATCTCATTCCCACTTCATCAGGCAAAAGATGAGAGTTGAAGTGGAACATTTTTAAGTAGGAAAAATGAGAACTGACACATATGTGCAAGATGTATAAGGGAGTGAAACCTATAATTCAGGAAGGCGTCCAGTTTAGACTTTTTAAAGGTTTATTTGACATGGTAAAGAAGATGATAAAAGTCAGGTTGCTGAAAGAGAACGTAAAGGAAGGATATAAATTATATTAAATAAATTATAAGTGATAGTAAACTTTAAAGGTATGTAATAAAGCTTAATCCAAATAGCAAGTTACCCCTAATTGGCCTCCTCTGGAGAAATCAGGATGAAACCCCTTGTGAAGTTAATGTCCTACTTTGCTGTACTCTCAAGGAGATAGTAGATAAAATGATAGACTCTGAGGATTGAGGATAGTTTATTTTAGATTTCCAGCTGTGATTTTTCTGGATTTCAAAACTACTGCCTTGATATTTATTTTTTCTCTTGGGAGAGAAGGGAAAAAACCCTCTTCTGCATTCCCACTGTCTAGGATATTAGGTGTTACAATCCCTATTGGCTGACCTCACAGAAGAGGACATAGCATTTGACCAGCTCAGCTTTTCTTCCCTTTTTCTCACTATAGATGTTACTGTACAACACACACTGAATATTGAATTAGTCTTTGAGAAGCCTTGTAACATGACCCGTGCAAAGAGACAAGTAACTCTACACCATTTCCTTTCAAGCTCCAATTGGCACAGCTAAAATTCCCATATGTTATAAAATCACAATTACAGTTCATGGCTTTCTGGAAAATGCTTCCTCTGGGTTTGGCTTTAAAAATTAATCTGCTGTTTTACCCAAAAAAGTAGAAATAATTTAACATTCCATTTTTTCTTGCAGTTAGTCTATTGACTATTATACAAGACCCAAACAAATCTAAGAAAATTAGCCATTGTAGCTCGTATGCACGAGTGATAAACTCATGCTTGATATTGGGTTTACAGAAGACAACCAAAGGCTTTTCTTTGTCCAGAAAACAGACAACTTCCCTACACCCTAACTGATTTAAAGTCACCAATTATTTTCCTATGTTTGTTTATGTAGACCACTTGAGTGATCAGCTGAATTCTTCTAGATGTTAAAAAAGAAGCCCCCGACACAAAGGGACACAAAATGTTAATGCTTTGGATTATCTCTACAATTCTTTAAATCAGAAGCACAAAGAGGCTATATAGGTGTGAGATGGTTTGAAATATATTGATTAAGTCACTAATATGAGTAAGTCTCAAAAAAGATACATAGCATAGAATCCTGGATTAATAAGCAATTTAGAAATATTTATTCAGGGTTTACTATTCACAAGCATAACCTATATGTAACTGGAGTGAAAACTTTGCATTTTAAGCAAGTGGACAACATTTAACTTAGTGACCTGGTTTCTGTAGCTGACCTCAATATTCAATATTTAATCACGGATCACTGCAAATAACAAAGTAAAGAAATTCTTGGTGGGAAAGATGTAACCCCTAAATTGACAGAGTTTATTCACCTACACAAAAGCAAGAGGCTCAGGAAATCCTGCTAACCAATAGCTAAGAGAAAGAGAGTGTTTAGACATGGGCATTTTATAAAAGCTACTGCATTAAGAACTGTTCTGAAGTTATAGGCTTCACATGAATGTCTGTGGTCAAACTTAGTTTCAGAAAAAGTTAATGTAACTGAAATGTAGTTTATTAGAAAGTCTATGTTCTAGCAGAAGTTCTGGAGAACTGTGGATAGAATACCGGAAAGCCCTTCCTCTGCAGTTTTTTGCACCCACAGGCACAGATGGCTCCGTGTCTCCCATCCTGGCCCACCATTAGCTCCAGCTCCTCAGAAGCTTAGGTCCTCAGCACCTTTTTGTCTGGATTCCTGGAACCTTTTCATTATTTTCTTACCCTAGCACTGCCTAGGTAACTATAGCTGAGCAGGATGAGAAAGATGTTTAAGCCCAGTCTCTATAAAGAAGTTTATAGTAGATGACCAAGCCACTCAGAGCCTAGAGAAGTCTGTTCTTACTTCTTCCAAGAGAAATCTAAAAAGATTTGTAAGCCTAGACTCTCAGTTTGTAAATAGAAAGCTCACTTTGGGAATTCCCTGGAGATAAACCAGAACTGTATTTGTCTTCTAAAATATACATACTTGGTGATTGCCTTATGACATCTCGAAAATAGGAAAAGTTAATCCTAAAGAAAGGAGTACTTGTTAGACTTAAAGTCCTTTTTAGGTCCATGGAAGTATCCTTAGCATAATTATGGAAAAGTTTGTGGGTGTGGCCTCTCCCCCAGAGAAAACAGCTCCTTCACTGAAACCAAACCTTAGATCTCAGGTTCTTCACTGAAACTAGACATAATTCTCTGAAAGTCAAAGTGAAAAATTTAAATCTTATCAATAATTATCAGTAATTTCAGAAGGTGTGCTCCCTTCTTCTGAGAGGAAGTTTTGAAATGAGCAAGGGCATTTTTATTTGTCACAGTGATGGGAGGTGTAGTATGTTAGGTAGACATGGATTCTTTGCAACTCTTTTCATTGAAAGCTGAGGTCTACATTCTTTCCCCTGAATCTGGGTGGGCTTAATAAATGCTTGCCAAAAAAGATGTTGTGCCAATGTATGGGTCCCAGTCTTACAAGACTAGAAGCTTTCCTTTTGCTCTCTTAAAGCACTCACCTGTAGAACCCTGATTTACCTGTCAAGAAGGCTGACTATCCTTCATGAGAGACCATGTGGGAAGACCCAGAGAGCATATGGAGAAGAACAGGGGCCCAGGTGAGCTCAGCCTTCTAGCTTTCCTTGCTAAGGCTATGGGCATGTGAGTGAAACAGGCATTCAAGTCTGGGGATAGGATCAGGCAGTGAGTAGAAGCTGCACAAGCCTCCAGGAAGTTATTAGTTAAGGGAGGCTATTAGTTAAAGTTGGAAGGGACTTTTGGAAACTGTTGATGAGGGGTCAAAGGACAGTAAAGAAAATATTATTAGAGGGTGGATAAAGATGTTGGTAGTTCCAGGTAGTTTAGTGAAGCTATTGCCTGCAGTCATGTGAAAAATAGAAAATGTATCAAATAAACTTATGTATCAGATGAACTTTTTAAGTGGAATCCCCAAAGTGCCAACTTGTATATTTTAGCTGCATATAATAAAATACGGAAAAGAGAAAGATGAGCTAAATAGAACTGTTAACATTTTCAGCAGAATTTAGAGGAAATATAAAATATAAAGGAATAGGTATAAAAAGCCTTGTCTTGGAAAGAGATGTGGGTATGACTCTTCTCTAATGGAGTTGGTTATAAATTGATATATAAAAAACCCACAATGTTTGAAAAGATATAATATCAGCTTGGCTGTAGGAAATAGAAAGATGAAAAGTAGAAGGAGGTCTTTAGACACCACACTTGGGTTATCTAGCTGCAAACATAAATCATTTTTTATGTGCAAAAAAAAAAAAAATGACTGAGAGTAGAATGAAGAGCCCAAAGAATGGAATCAAAAAATGCAGAATTCTTTCTCTAGATGCAGGGCTGGGCCCTAATCAAGGAACTGTGTCTTAGTCTGCTCAGGCTATTTCTCACAGTTCTGGAGGCTGGAAAGTACAAGATTAGGGTGCTTGCAGATTTTATTCTTGGTAAGGAGCTTCTCTGGCTTTCAGACAGCCATCTTCTTGCTGGACTGCACATGATAGAGATTTTCTCTCTCTCTCTCTCTCTCTCTGTCTCTGTCTCTGTCTCTCAGTCTCTGTCTCTCTGTCTCTGTCTGTCTGTCTTTCTGCCTGTGTCTCTCATGCTGTCTTTCATATCTCTTCTTATAAAAGCATTAATCCCATGAGATTCCAACCTCATGACCTAATTACCTCCCAAGGGCAGCATCTGCAAATATCATTACATTGGGAGTTAGGCCTTCAACACATGAATATGTGATTTTGGGGGGACATGATTCGATTTTTATCAAACTGGCAACACATGCCAAATGGACTTTAGTATTGCTATGGACCAGAGACTGTTATGTGCTACCCATTCTCTCCTTTTGAATGGTAGTATCTATTGAAGTTATCTTACCTCTGTCCCAACATCATACATTGTGCGGTGAGTGTATTGGGTGGCAGATCGTCACACAGAGAGGACTGGTACTTTAGGAGCTATACCTGAAAAACTGTATCTGAGTAACCTCTCCTGCACCTGGACCTGATAGAGATAATAAAATCTTAGATTTGAAGGCTGGGAATTTTGGGAGGGGTAATTAATTAATTTTACATTTGGAAGGAATGTAAATAATTTACAGTAAGAAGGTAGAGTATGATTAATCAAACATGTCTGCAATTTCTTTTTTTGCTATTTCCATTGAAAGCTGGGGTCTATTTCTTCTCCTCTTGAATCTGGGCAGCATCTTGGACTCCATGAATAATAGAGAACGATGGAAGTGCTGGTTTCTGGCCCAGGGTGTAGGAGATTGATATCTTCCATGTCTCCTCTCTTAGAACACTTGTAGTTGGAACCCTGAACTATCATGTGAGAAGGCCAGCTACGCTGGCTTTTAGTGCATGGGTGTCAGGGATGCTAGACTTCCTGCAACAATGGGGCAGTCATGTCAAACTGAAAATAGTTACACATGTCTTTCGAATATTCTGGAGGTATCTACATTTCTGAACAATAAACACCTTTTTCTAATTCTGTTTCTTTCTTCAGTAACTCTTCTAGCTGGCCACTGGACCTTCTCATTTTATCCTCTAGGTCTCTATATTTATTTCTGTCAATTTCTATTGAATTCTGGGAGATTTCCTTGGATTGGTCTTTCAATTTATTCATTTATGTTTACTTTGTGTCTATTCTTGTGTTCAACTTCCTCTCTGATCATTTTTTTTTTTTTAGAAATGTGTGCAGGACCAGGTTACCTCTTCAGGTGTGAGTTGCTCAAAACCTTTACATTCCCAAGAAAGTCATGCATTCAGAACTGACCCTTGGACCACTCCTGGAAATTGAGCTCTGAGTCCTTGGACTATTCTTCCTAATAAAAGCATTTTTGTATGTCTGAGGCCTTGGGCTATACAGTACCAATTTGACAAGATAGTTTATGCTAAAAAATGTGATTTATGGTGAACCTCTGTGTTTGCTCTGTGGGACTGAGTCTGAGGAAACTGAGGTTAAGTCCTTCATCCCTATGTGATTGACCCCCGACACAAACACTGGACACAAAGCTCAGGTGAGCTTCCCTGGGTGACAACACTTCACATGTGTCATCACACATCATTGTGATGCACATCTGTGTGATGAGGACACCTAGATGCTTGTGTCTGGTTTCTCCTGGACTTTATTCCATGTGACTTTCCCTTCTTGATTTTAATCTGTATCCTTTTGCTGTAACTGTAACCATGAATATAACAGCTTTCTGAGATCTGTGAGTCCTTCAAGTGAATCATTGAGCCTGAGAGTGGTCTTGGGGACTCCTGAAACACAAAATATATTCCTGACACACAAAATATATTTCTCTTTTCTACATATTCCATCTTTTTTTCATTTTCTAGTCTTTTTTTTCCACACTTTTCTGTTTATATGGAGGAATTTTATTTATATTTCTTTATTTCTTAGAACATTTTAAACTTAGGCATTTGAAGCTTCTTCCTGATTTTTAAAATTTGCTTTTTGTCCTTTGGCTGTAATACTTTCCTCTCATTAAGGCTTTTGATTTTCCCCTATGTTTGCCTAGAATGCAGTCAGCTGCATGTTTAGCTCCAATTGATTTCAAGATACTGGTACCTAGGGCCATGGGTACATTTCTAAAGGTTAGATTTAAATTTGTCTTACCTTTAAATTTACATTAGATTCCCAGGAGATTCTCTGATTCTGGACCAGTTTTTGTGATAATTTTCTGCGAGGTATCAATTAGATTTTAAACTCACACAGAGAATAGAATTAAAGTTCTGATATCTTTTTATACAAATCTTTTCCCCTCTTTACTTCTCTTCATTTCAACAAGCATTTTTACTACATTTCCAGGGTATTGGGTAGCATTTAAAGATTTTTCCAATCTTTGTTACATGGTTTCATGAAAGTTTGGAAAAGATATATAAAATCTTGTCACCTCTTTCCATGCTTAATCAGACTGTTTTAGTGTTTAATGTACTGAAATAACTCTGCTATAAGCCATTTTATTCTAGGCTCGGCTGCCTTGAATCATAAGGACACTTACTTGCATCGGGAGTCCAATATTTTTTAAAATACATTTTTATAATTTACTTTAAATTTTTGTTATTATCTGAATGCCATCTTGTTATAGTGTCAACTTTCCTCTTTTTTGTATATGTCGAAAGCTTAATGTTACACATACATGGGTGCAATTCTTTTGTGTGTAGAATAAGAATAGGCAAAGTTACAAGAGTATAATGGAATATTATCTTTTCCATGGGCCCACTCTTTGAATGTCATTTTGTCCATCTTAGTTTTTTTCTAGACCCAGGGAAAATCTTATTTTTATAAGATTCTTTATTCATAGCTCAATTAGGAATATAAAGAGAGCACTGTTTTTCTAGCTTCTAAAGAATTTGTATGCCTAATCCCTCAAGAATGTGAATAGTTAATTATAAATATCATTGGCGGTCAGAAGTATGGAAGGGATATAGCTATTATTAAAAAGGGAAAAATATTAGTTAAAGAAAAAATGAAGAAGCCTGATAAAATGTTCGATACATTTTTTATGCAGTTACCATGGAGGATAATGGGTGAGTATAAAGCCAACAGATCTCCTGGGAAAGGATATCAAAAGTTCTTATACTGCAAGTAAACAAGATTGAAAAGGAAATCAGAAGGTCTGAGCATTGCAAAGACTATAGGGCATGGCAGGCTTCCGAGTTTTAATTGAAATGACCAACAATGTAAGCAAAACTTTATATATAAATCTATAGTTTCAGGAAGAAGAAAACTAGAGATCAAAAGAATAAATCGATATTTGCTAAGATTTTAAGAGGCATCGCTACTATTTAGTTTCAAATTTACTATGGGAGCAGGTATACTTTAGAGTGTTTTTCTAGAAGTACACCACTTTCCTAGTTTCCTACACCCTTTTTAAGAGTGATAACAGTTGTCTTATTACCTATCAAGTGTGTGGAAATAAAGGAGACATTAATAAAACATGTCAATAATTTTAGGACATTGACCTGATGTATTCATTCTTCTACTTGTAAGAGTAGATGTCAGTTCCAAGTTTGTTTGTGTGTGTGCATGTCTGTGTATGTGTGTATGTGAAAGAACAAATTAAAAATACTGATATTTTGCATAGTTTATGAATGCTAAGCTTAATATTTTAATATAACCAATGGTTTTTCTAGCCAGGTCTTTAATAATGAATGTAGTGTGAATTTAGTAGGGACTATTAGAGACAAGGAAGATGATAACCTTGGAAAACAGATATAAAAATGTGTATGTGTGTATGTGTATCTCCTTTCGTTGTCCTGAATCTTTCCCTGGATATTTTCCCACGTGACCAACATCAGGATTTTGTTCCCATCTATCTTGTCTTTTTCATATTAGCAGATTTCCAGTGCTTATTATCTTTTGTATTTTGCCATTTACCTGATTCCTTCGAGTGTCACTTACTTGCTCCTCATTTATCTATGTAACTCCAGGCAGGTCTCATCTCATTCTTCTTGTTTGTATCTCTCTCAGTTTATACTGTTATAGAAAATCCAGCTTGACTTGGTCTTTATGTCTGCTCACATATCCAGATCCTGGAGTAGATTGCCTGGCTTCAGTCAGCCTTCTTCCAATTAAGGCCCACTTCACCTACTCTCTGGCAGAAATTCTTTGGAATAAAGTCGAATTAAAAATGATGAAAGATGTCTAAGTGGATCACGCGAATCTACCTATGTAATAAAATTGCATAGAACTAAATACACACACACCCACAGATAAATGCATATTCTTATAAGTGCATTAATTACAAGTGCATGTATTTATAATGTTGATGGATCACATCAATGTAACTTTCCTAGTTGTGATATTGTACTATAGTTTTACAAGATGTTGTCGGGGAATACTGGGTAAAGGGTCTACAGAATCTCTACATTATTTCTCACAACTATATGTGAGCCTACAATTATTTCAAAATAAAAAATTTTAAAGACATATAAGTAGAAAGATAACAGAGTATTTGTATTTCACTTTGTATCTCCTACTGTGTTAGGAATCTTGGACAAGACTACAAATAATCATCTAGCACCTTCATTGCTCCCCAGCTTTTGAGTAAAGAAAATTAAATGTTATATGCATTAGCATCCTTCAACTAAATTTGTAAATTCTAAATTATTTTTCAGTCATTCAGTCATTTACTCTGTCAGTCAATAAACCTTTATCGAACAACTATTATGAACCAGGCACCCTTGTAGGCACTGGAGTTACAAGTAATGCATTTTTTTTTTCTGCTTTTAATGAAGTGTATTTTCCTGAAAGAAAAGCATTCGTGGAGTACTGGAATCTGCTGAGTTCATAGTTTCAGTTTGCTCATATTTGCAGGCTGCTTCATTGGCATCTTCTTATTCTATGCTATGATGCGTCTAAGTGGACTCCAGTTCCTTCAGACAGAATCATTGTTTTCAGGTGAAGAAATCTCAAGATTAAAAATTAACATAAAAATCCACAGAAATTTCAGAAAGTAGAGAAACATGATGAGCTATCTTGTGATGGAGCCACAGTATTGAAGAACCAAGAAAGTGTTTCATGTGAAAAGGCCTGTGGTAAATAAAGTGTCACCTCATCAAATGGGCTGGAGATGTTCAGAAAACGCTGCTTGGGTGAACCATAACTGACAAGAGATGTAATTTCACTAAATTCTTTTTTTTCTTTATTTTAAATTGTGTTGACACACAATATTATATTAGTTTCAGGTATAAAACATAGTGATTCAACATTTATATAGCTTATAAAGTGATCACCGTAATAAGTCTAATAACTATCTGTCACCATACATAGTTACCATGACATTATTGACAATGTACTATGCTGTACATTGTATTTCCATGACTTATTTTATAACTTGAAGTTTGTGCCTCTTAATCTCCTTCACCTTTTCTGCCCTTTTCCCCTCAAACAACCAACAATTTGTTCTCTGTTTCTATGAGTTTGATTCTGTTTTGTTCTGTTTGTTCGTTTGTTTTGTTTTTTTTTTTTAGATTCCACATATAAATGAAATCATATGGTGTTTGTCTTTCTCTGTCTGACTTATTTCACTTAACATCATACTGTGAGCAAAAGTTGCTATGTAATAAACCTGATAAGCTCAGGGTGGCTACAAGGCAGGCCAAAAAGCTCAGTGACTGAAAGTGATTACACAGGAAGCTCTGATCACAAATTCTTTTTTTTTTTAAAATTAATTTATTTAAATTAGTTTCATGTATATAGTACATTGGTTAGAAATCTATATAGTTCATAAAATGATTCCCCCAGTTGCTCCCTCCTTCTCTTGGCCTTCCACCTAGCCATCATATTAATGCTAATTGTATTCTCTCTGCTATGCTCATCCCTGTGACTCACTATCAACTATTAATTTGTACTTCTTTAACCCTTCGCCCCATTCTCCATGCCTCCCAACCCTCTCCCCTCTGTCCATCACCAAATTGTCCACTATATTTGTGTATCTGTTTTTGATTAGTTTGTTCTTTTCGTTCCTTAGATTCTGCATATAAGTGAAATCATATGGTATATATCCTTCTCTGTCTGACTTATTTCACTCAGCATAATAGTCTCTAGGTCCATCCATATCATTGCAAATGGTAGGATTTCTTTTTTCTAATGGCTGAGTAATATTTCATTGTATATATGAACCATAATTTCTTTACCAATCGTCTGTTGATGGGCATTTAGTTTGTTTCCATATCTTGGCTATTGTAAATTGTGCTGCCATGAATATTGGAGTGCATAGATCTTTACAATTATTGTTTTGGTTTTCTTTAGATAAACATCCAGAAGTGCAATTGCTGAGTCAAAAAGTATATCCATTTTCAATTTTTTGAGAAACCTCCATATTGTTTTCCATAGCGCTGTACCAATTTGCAATCCCACCAACAATGTATGAGGGTTCCTTTTTCTTCTCATCCTCGCCAACACTTGTTGTTTTTTGATTTATTGATGATAGCCATTCTGACACGTGTGATGTGATATCTCATTGTGGTTTTAATTTGCATTTCTCTGATGATTAGCGACCTTAAACATCTTTTCATATGTCTGTTAGCCATCTATATTTCCTCTTTGGAGAAGTGTCTGTTCAGGTCTTCTGCCCATTTTTTAATTGGATCGTTTGTTTTTGTTGTTGTTGAGTTGTATAAGTTCTTTATAAATTTTGGATATTAGCCTCTTATCAGATGTATCAGTAGTGAATATCTTCTCCCAAACAGTCAGTTGTCTTTTTGTTTTGTTGATGGTTTCCTTTGCTGTACAAAACCGTTTTAGTTTGATGTAGTCCCATTTGTTTATTTTTCCTTTTGTTTTTCTTGCCCAGGGAGATATATCTGAAAAGAAATTCCCGTTAGTAATATCAGAGAGTTTACTGCCTATGTTTTCTTCTAGAAGTTTTATGGTTTCAGGTCTTACATTTAAGTCTTTAATCCATTTTGAGTCTATTCTTGTATACAGTGTAAGAAGATGGTCCAGCTTCTTCTTCTTTTTTTTTTTTGCATATATCTGTCCAATTTTCCCATCACCATTTATTGAAAAGACCGTCTTTACCCCATTGTATATTCTTACCTCCTTTGTCATATATTAAGTGAGCATATAGGCGTGGATTTACTTCTGGGCTCTCTATTCTGTTGCAGTGATCAATGTATCTGTTTTTATGTCAGTACCATGCTGTTTTGATTACTGCAGACTTGTAGTATAGTTTGATAGCAGGTAGTGTGATACCTCCAACTTTGTTCCCCTTTTTCAAAATTGCTGTGGCTATTCGTTTTTTTTTTACGGCTCCATATAAATTTTTAGGATTATTTGTTCTAGCTCTGAAAAAATGCCATTGGTGTTTTGATAAGAATTGCATTAAATCTATAGATTGCTTTGAGTAATATGGCCATTTTAACGATGTTGATTCTTCCTACTCATAAACACAGTATATGCTTGCATTTATTTGTATCTTCTTCAATTTGTTTTTTCAATGACTTATAATTTTCTGAAAACAGGTCTTCTACCTTCTTGGTTAATTTGATTCCTAGGTATTTGTTGTTTTTGATGTAATTGTAAATGGGATTGTTTTCTTAATTTCTCTTTCTGAAAGTTCATCATTGGTGTATAAAAAAGCCACTGACTTCTGAATATTTATTTTGTAACCTGCTACTTTACTGAATTCACTGATTGGTCCTAACAGTTTTTTGGTGGAATCTTTAGGGTTCTCTATATATCGTATCATGTCATCAGCAAATAACAAGAATTTTACTTTTTCCTTTTCAATTTGGATGCCTTTTATTTCTCTTTCTTGTCTTATTGCTGTGGCTAAGACTTCCAATACAATGTTGAAGAAGAGTAGTGAAAGTGGACATCCTTGTCTTGTTCCTGATCTTAAGGAAAGTGCTTTTAGCCTTTCCCCATTGAGTATGATGTTAGCTGTAGGTTTGTCATATATGGCCTTTATTATGTTGAGGTATGTTCCCTCTATTCCCACTTTGCTGAGAGTTTTTATCATAAATGGATGATGAATTTTGTCAAATGCTTTCTCTGCATCTATTGATATGATTATATGGTTTTTATCTTTCGATTTTTTTAGGTGGTATATCACATTAATTGATTTGCAGATATTGAACCAACCTTGCGTCCCAGGAATAAATCCAACTTGATCATAATGTATGCTATTTTTAATGTATTGCTGAATTCGATTTGCTAATATTTTGTTGACGATTTTTGCGTCAATGTTCATCAGCGATATTGGCCTATAGTTTTCTTTTTTTGTAATGTCTTTGCCTGGTTTTGGAATCAAGGTAATAATGATGGCTTCATAAAAGGAGTTAGGGAGCATTCTCTCTTCTTGAATTTTTTGGAATAGTTTGAGAAGAATAGGTGATAATTCTTCTTTGAATGTTTGGTAAAATTCACCTATGAAGTCATCCGGTCCAGGACTTTTGTTTTTTGGGAGATTTTTGATTACTAATCAAAATTGATTACTGATCATTGATGATAATTGGTTAGTTCAGATTTTCTGTTTCTTCTTGACTCAGTCTTGGGGATTGTATGTTTCTAGGAATGTGTCCATTTCTTCCAGATTGTCCAATTTGTTGGTATATAATTGCTCGTAGTATTTTCTTATGAAGATCCATTGTATTTCTGTAGAGTCCATGGTTATTGCTCCTCTTTCCTTTCTGATTTTATTTATTGGAGTCCTCTCTCTTTTTCCTTGATGAGTCTGACTAAGGGTCTGTCAATTTTGTTTATCCTTTCAAAGAATCAGCTCTTGGTTTCATTAATCTTTTGTATTGTTTTTCTAGACTCTGTTTCATTTATTTCTGCTCTGATCTTTATTATTTCCTTCCTTCTATTCACTTTGGGCTTTGTTTGCAGTTCTTTTTCTAGTTCTCCTAATTGTAAGATTAGATTGTTTATTTGATCTTTTTCTTGTTTCTTGAGGTACACCTGTATTGCTATGAATTTCCCTCTTAGGACTGCTTTCACTGTGTCCCATATATTTTGAGTCGTGTTTTCATTTTCATTTGTTTCCAGGTATCTTTTGATTTCTTCCTTGATCTCATTAATAACCTATTCATTGTTTAATAGCATGTTATTTAGCCTCCATGTGTTTGTGTATTTTCCAATTTTTTTCTTGTAGTTGATATTTTAGTTTCATACCATTGTGATCAGAGAAGATGGTTGATATGATTTCAATCTTTTTAAATTTGTTGAGACTTAATTTGTGTCCTAATGTATGGTCTCTCCTTGAAAACATTCCATGTGCACTTGAGAAGAATGTATATTTTGCTGCTTTGGGGTAAAATGCTCTGAAAATATCTATTAAGTCCATCTGTTTTAATGTGTCTTTTAGGCTCATTGTTTCCTTGTTGATTCTTTGCCTGGAAGATCTATCCATAGGAGTCAATGGGGTATTAAAGTCTCCTGTTATGAGTGTATTACTATTGATCTCTCTTTTTATGTCGGTCAATAATTGCTTTATGTATGTAGATGCTCCTATGTTGGATGCGTATATGTTTACTAGGGTTATGTCCTCTTGATTTATCAATCCCTTTATCATTAGGTAATGCCTTATTATAGCCTTTGTTTTAAAGTCTATTTTATCTGATATAAGTATTGTTACTCTGGCTTTTTTCTTTTTCACTTTCATTTGTGTGAGATATCTTTTTCCATCCCTTTACTTTCAGTCTGTGAGTGTCGCTTGATCTGAAGTGGGTCTGTTGTAGACAGCATATGCATGGGTCTTGTTTTCTTATCCATTCAGTTACCCTATGTCTTTTAATTGGAGCATTTAATCCATTTACATTTAAAGTGATTACTGATAGGTACATTGTTACATTGTTACCTATCAGTACAGTAACAATGTACAAAATTATTATAAATAATAATAACTTTATTATTTATATTTGTTATTTCTATTTTCTTTTTTACTCCTTCTCTTTTTACAGAATACCCTTTAACATTTTTTGTAATGATGGCCTGTTGGTGATCAATCCTTAAGCTTTTTTCTGTCTAGGAAGCTCTTTATCTCACCTTCCATTTTAATTGAAAACCTTGCTGGGTAAAGTATTCATGATTGTAGATTCTTGTTTTTCATAACTTTCAATATTTCTTGTCATTCCTTTCTGGCTTGCAAAGTTTCCATTGAAAAGTCAGCAGACATTGTTATGGGGGCACCCTTGTAATTAACTAGCTTCTTTTCTCTTGCTGCTTTTTGATCAAATTCTTAACTTGGCAGATCATAGTGACAGGTCTATAGCTTTCTTAGCAAAGGCTAATCTTTAACCTTAAGTGAGCCTTTCCATTGTTCTTATGCGTCTAGGTCAACATACCTTTGAAATGTCAGAGTTATTTTCTTTTTTAGACTCAAAGGCACAACCTCAGGCGCTAGAACACAAGGTCACAAGAGCAGGAGACCACAGAACTCTTCATTGTTATCTTATTGCCTGCATACCATCTCTACTTACTGTAAATGTTAATTAACTATCCCTCAACCTCCAATGTAAAAGAAATATGTAACTCTTTATTTTGCTTTTTATCCAATTCTAGAGACTTCCTCCACTTTACTTTCTTTTGCCTCCTTAATGTACCACCAGTAGATTTCATGTACTTCTCTAATATTTTATCTTTTGATTTTAAATGCATAAAAAGAACTGCAAAACTGCCATTCTCTGGAGCAGTTTCGCAATCCATTGAGATCTGGCATCTGGGGTGTCATGAAAAACTTGGCTCCAATAAACTCTTATAAAACTTTTCTATAGGTTTGGATGTTATTTGGTCAACATTCACTGAATTCTCAAGATTCTTAAATTATAGACTATTTCCAGCCTCAAATATATTAATTATTTCATCCCTGGATATACTCTACTACATTGTAGACTTGAATTGGATCATGGGAGATAGATTTAATTCTATTTTTATTTCAGAAGCATGCATGGGGGAATACAAAGAAAGGAAAATGTCAAAATAGTTTCTCTCTAATTGAATACATTTTCTTATTTCCCTGTTTGACGCAGGAAATGAGCTGGGATTTGTTTTGCAGTTTTTTCTCAGCCTATGTTTTGTAGAAGATCTGTCCTGTGATAAGGAAAACTGATTTGTAGAAACACAGTGACAATATTACTAACTTTGAAAACACGGCCCCATCGATAATATGGGATTTTATGTATACTAATATGGGCAAGAAGTTACATTTGATGAAATCTCTATGTGCTCATCATTAGAATTTTCCTCTTTGATTACTAGGAAGGACTGTAGGTATGAGATTTGAGGTTACTTCTCACCTTTCATATTCTCCTCTCTCACTTTCTGCCACAGAAAGACTGTAGACTAGTTGTTCATGCTTAATATGTTGCATGCAGGGGAATTTGCATTGATATGCTCTAACTGGCACTGGCACTGATCTTTAAGCTCAAGATTCTCATCCCTCCACTCCATCATTTTATTCCAGTTTCAGCGATGTTCTCAACTCCAAATTCTTTCGTTTTGTTCATTTACTAGTCAAAATTTTGAAATTCTATTTGACTAATGAAATTTGATTTGACTAATATAATGGATCTCAGGACTCCATTTTTTAATGTATGGATATGGAACATCCTCATATTTTGCTAGAATGCATCTTGGAAGCTGCTTTGGAAAGCAAATATGGTAGAAAATAAATAATTCAGTTTTGTTTTTTAAAAAAGGCACTCTAACCTGTGGTTATCCTATTCCGTCACCAAACTACTGAATGAATTTACAACTGGGCTTTGAAGAACCAACTGCTGAAAGTAATAAATCGGCAGCTGTAAATGATGAATGAGGGACTCACTGGAGCTCAAGGTAAAATATAGGTCTTTTCAACAATTTTAGATGGGTAACAGGACATGGGAAAGAATGGTGACTGCTGGTAAATGTATGAATATATATTTAGTAGCAATTATACTTAACGTGTTTGAATTATATTTTAAGCCCTTTTATTATTATAAAGTGCAGGTTTTTTATTGTGAGAAGCACTACTAACAATAAATCAGAACCAACATTTAATGAGTGTCAATTACGTGCCAGGCCCAGTGTTAGACCGGAGAACATTAGCTGTGAAATGCCTAGTTGTGATCTCCAAGCACCACTTATGACAAATGACCTACTTTCTATATTATTGTACCATCTTTAGATATGACAGGCATTCTGGATTTTAAAACCTATTTATAATTTTTCTAGTGTGGCTCATGCTTACTCAAATGGAACATTTTTTAGCTTGTTCCTTTCCAAGTGCTGCTTATACACCTGCCATTCATGGCTCTTTCGACTCTAATTTTGATTTATTCA